>NW_011889067.1:123412-128769 GCF_000151845.1 Pteropus vampyrus
ACCTACACGTCAAGCAATTTTATTTTGCTGATGAAGCTATGACAAAACACGCGTCTTGGTTGTTTCGCGTCGCGGTTTTAACAGCTCTGTTTGTCCCATCCCTCCCTCGACTTTCGGGTCATTTTAATTCAACCTCTATCTAATTATTGCTGCTCTCAGGGCACACGGCGGGTCAATCTGGAGACCTGTGCGGCTACCTTTTCCTTTCGAAGACGATGTCTTCTCATTCCCTCAGAATAAGCGTTTCTAGACTTGCTTCTCGAATGCAAAACACTTTGATCCTCCGGCCTTTGACTCTGTTCTGTTCTTTTTCTCTCCATTTCCTTACTTCTCAGCTCAACTTTCAAGGCTCGATTTCCAGTGAGTAGACAACGTCCCCCTGAATTTGTAAGCGCAAGGTAAATCACGCCACATTTCAGGCGGTGACGATGCTCTTTCCTCCAGGCTGGCTGGCTGGCTGCTTGTGAGGAGCCGGGGGGTCAGGAAGCCTGGCTCCAGTCCTTGCCTTGCGGGATGTCACAATGTGCAAGACACCTCCCACCCCGGGTCTCAATTTTCTCATCTGTGACGTAACACAAAAAGGTGTGGAGGGGGAGGGGACTTCCTCCGAGGGCCACAAGCCGGAAATGCCCTGCACGTGCGGCCTCCGTGGAGAAACGCGGAGGTCCTCGGGCTGCGGGGAGAAGTGGCTTTGTGGAACAGGAGTTCAGCAGAGCACACGCCGTATGCTGTGCCCCTAAGAGGTGCTCAGCCAGGAAGAAGGGCCCTCGTTCCACAGGGCCTGCAGTCCCCCGCCTGAGGGTGGCATGACGAATGTCACCAAAACGCAAACCGCACACGCCCATCCCACTGGCTCCCCACAGACCCTTCCCAGGCAAAGGGGGCTTCTCCTCGGGGAGACGTCTGCTCTGCACCCTTCCCCTGACTCATGGGGCCTAAGAGAGACCCGACAGCTGGCCAGGCAGGAGCCCCAGGGTGCTGGCAGCACAGGGCTCACCCATCCTGTGCCGTTTACGCCGTCCATGCTGGGGGTCAGTGTACAGGGCAACCTAGGAGAGGACCCACTTGCAGAATTCAGGGTCTTTTTCTTCAGTTTTCCCGAGACGTCCGGAAGTGTGGCAATGAGGCTGTGGCACTGCTCTCGCCTACGCTCCGTTCCGTTCTCTTGAGCCCGGATCAGGAGGAGGGGAACGCAGCTGGCCGAGACTGATTCGGAGAAGGGAAAACTTGAGGGAATTTAGAGCAGATCTGGCTTCCCTCTTTGCTTTTCTGTGGGAATGGAAATAACATCTAAAAGTCTCATTAGTTAGGCACTGGCTGATCGGGAAAGCATTGCTGGAGCCTCGGGCCCAAATGTGACTCCAGCGCAGGCCCAGCAGGGCGGGGGCCGGGAGGGGCCTCCCTGTGGAGCGCGGCCCCCCTGCACCTAACACCGAACCGGGCGCTCTGCTCTGGGGCCCACCGTCGAACGCACATTTCTGCATCCGCCCCTCCGATTCGTTTTGGTTTTAATCCATTTTCTAAGCTAATGTAGTGTTTTCAATATGATTCCACAGTGTCTTGGCACAGGAAAGGCCATGATGTCATATTTGAACTATTCATTATGACTCTAATACGCGAGGGGAAATGGCCAATTCTTTTCTGGCTCCGTGCGCGAGGGCAAGACGAACAGTCTCTATCCAGCTGAGAGCAAATCGAGATGGAACAGCCTGCGATTTCCCAAGCAGGGCTGCAGCCGACAGCCCACATAAATCAGGACTTGCTTACTTGGTGGATATATCAACTCGGTAAATATTTTCAGGAGTAGATAACTGTGATCGAGTTAAAGGCTCTATGGACAGAAAAGAGAGAGAGAGACAGGAAAAGAGACAAAGAAACAAGGACATGGAACACGTCTCGGGAGTTTTGGTTCCTGTACTTGCTCTCAGCAGTGAGGGAGAATAAACAGCCAGATATCGTCCATGTGGGCCCTTTCCAGACAGGTCCCCGGAGTCACAGGCAGCTAATCCTGGGAGAGACTGAGGCCCAGAGACGGGGTGACTTGGCTGACTGTCTCGGGTGAGGCAGAGCAGAAAGCGGGTGGGAAGGCGGGTCTTCTGGTCTCAGCCCAGGGGTCGGCTGCCCCTTCCGCTTGACCCAGGCGCTGTGCGCTGCAGGACGGCACACGCGTGGGACTGGCCTCGACCGCTTCTGCCGAAACTTAACTAAGGGAGCCGCCTTCGGGAGGCCAGCCTGGGCTTGGGCCTTCTGCCACCGCTTAAAACTAGCCGGGGTGTGTGTCTGGGGGCCGGGTGGGGGGGTCCCCTCAGGAGCAGTGAGGGGCTGGGAAGGCATCCAGACGGCAGAACTAGAGCGTCCGGCTCCCAGGCTCAGACCTCCCTGCCCTGGCTCGGGGAGCCTCGGTCCCTTCTCAAGGTGAATGAGCCAGTCACACCTCTCGGCCAGTCTCGCTGAGTTAAGTGTGGATAAATGAGGACGGGAGACGCCCACGTGCGGTGCTGGCCGTCTGCCATAATGAACCTGATGGGGGAGTCTTCCAAACGGCACAGGGGCAGAGCCTTAGGCTCCGGCTGTGCGTGGGGCTCGGCAGCGGAGAAAACGAGGAGACCCAGGGACCAGCTGCCTCTCCAGAGGGAGGGGCAGGGGCAAGGGACCCGCCTGTGGAGCGACATTCTCCGACGGGACCCGAGGAACCTCCCTGACGTGGATGCCACTTGCTCCATGACTGGCTTCAGGGAGGTCAACCCCAACAACCAGGCGCACAGCTCGCCATGTTGCTAAACCATCGCAAAAGGCAAAGATCGCATCAAGTCGACTTTTACCTCGCAAGCCCCGACCCAACAGGTCTCACACAAACAATTTATTTCTTAGAACAAGAACGGCTGGGTCTCCCTCGTTGGGCCCCTGATGAGACAGCTGGCTGATACTTCGTGCCACACAGCTGTAAAGGCCAGAATCACAGCTCAAACTCTGGGGCCCTGGAGACCAGCGGGGCTGAGAGAGAGGACGGGCCACACCTCCCATCCCCCGTGAGCTCAGGGCCACCACTGAGCCGGCACCTGTGACGCGCCCTCCCTGAGCAGGTGCTGGCCTCTGAGCCCTTCCCAGGTCACTCCCCTCCTGTCTGTGTTTACCGCTGATAGTCCCTCGGGCCTCAGAACGTGCGCCGTGAACGGGCTGAAGTCAGAGGGTCAGGTGTGGTCTGGTGGGGCACCTGACCGGGAGCCCATTCACTGTTATGGCCGGGGGCTCTGGAGAGCCGGCGGGGAGCCTCTGCCTTCAGACCCCACAAGTGTCGAGGCAGACCTTGTGTCAAACTCAGCAAAGGACTGACTCTACTTAGAGGCCCCTTCTCTTATTTCCTTGGCTCTGGGGACATGAGCTGTCCCGTCTAGGAAGAAACCCTCCCCCTTCTGGGGTCTCTGGATTGGAAAGGTGCTCTGAGCATCTCCCCGTCTCTAGCGTTCTATCTGATACAGGCTGGAACTAGACAATTTCAAGAGACTCAGCAGACTGGACACGTCAGACTATAGCAACTCTGTTACATCTCTGAATCGATTTTAAAGCATCAATGTAGCATCTACTATGGACAGACATTGTTCTAAGTGCTTTACAAATATTCTCTTAGTCCTGGTTACAGCCCTGTGAGGAAGGCATTATTATTATTATCCTGCCCAGTCGGATGAAAACCCGAGGCCCTAAGAAGTTACGAAACTCGCCTAAGGAGATACCGCTCATAGCAGATACTGCTGAGAAGATACTGCTTGTTAACAGATCTGCTCAGACCGTGACGTGAGTGACAGGCTGACAGGGAGAGGGATGAGAAGCGAAATCCCCAGGGAGGAGCAGTAAGAAAGCTGGGCCCAGGATTTCTGATAAAGCTCATGCTTTATCCACGTCCTAGCAGTTCTCATCCTATTTTTTTTCCGAAAGACATCCATAGGCGTTTTGCCAGCATATGAAAAGGACACGTGGGTGGGGCTTAGCGAGGCAGGCCCCTCGCTACGAGACTTCAGCAATCTGTCAATAATCACTATGACTGCCCCAGGGAGGTGACAGAATGCACCTTCTGACACTGGGCCCGTTTTCAAGGAATATGTCGAGGGACAAAGCTCCAGCAAATACGCTCTGGGAACAGCGGCAACGGAAAAGCGGGAACGTGCTGCTGTCCTGTGAACTCTTACAGTAAATCATCCCCCCCTTTCCTGAACGTGTCCAACCGGCCGCCTTGAGCTACGTGTCGCACGCTGTCTGCCACACCTCCACTACTGGGGGGCAAGCCCCTTAGCATGGAGTCCTCTCTGGTGTACCTGCCATCTTCACAGTGACGAGCACAGTGCCTTGCATACAGTAGACACGCAGATGTTTGTCAAATGAATAAACGAGTGTGTTTAAACCACTCGTTTCAACACCATACACCCGTGTCCCGGAGCTGCTTTGAACCAAGGTTGGACCCGGAGAGAGTGAGCCTCAGACCCGGAGCCCTGAGCTTCTGCTCGTCGGCACCGAGGCCACAGAACGGTAGGCTGACCCCGGAGGAGCTGTCACCTCCCTGGCTTGCCCATCGGCCGGCCTGCCCAGATCACGTTTCACCCAGTGCGGTAACGGTTAAAGTGAAAATCATGTTTTTCATTTAGGTCTAAAATAAATCAGCAGCAGCTGACTTCCTCGGCCCAGGCACAAAACTGCAGTCACGAAACAAAAAGCAACAGAGGCCACTGGGCCGGAATTTTTTATGGTTTCCTACGGAATATCACGTTACTGCCCCGCGTCCCCGAGCCCTCACTGGGCTCACTGGAAGGAACCCCAGTCCGACGTGGGCGGGGAGTCACGAGCTGCCCCTGACCTCAGGGTCCTGTCGAACCCGACACGCGAGAGACTCGGGGGACGGCTCTCCTGAAGTTCTTCTAAGGTCAAGGGCACGTGTGTGTGGACAGGGACGTCTGACAACCAGCTGCGAACGACCGGCAGTCCCCACACGCTGCTCCGGGGAGGAAGGCCTGAGTGCAGCATCAGACCTGTTGGAGTCTCCCCGAGACCCCAGCGCCTGCCCGAGGAGTCCGTCCTCCCTCCACTGCTAAGGAAGGTGGCCGACGCGTGGAGTGAGGACCGAGGGGGGGGGCGGGGCGCAAGGGGGAAACGTCTAGGACGGATGGAAAGGAGGGTTCCTGACGCCTCACGTGCCTGAGGGGCGGCGTTCGCGCTGCGTCAGACAGTGCTGGCTGTTAAGCACGGCGCGTCCTCTCTTCCCTGACCCTCGCCGTGCCGGCGGCGGCAGTGACAGCAAGCGCCCCTGCACGGCGGAGGTGACAGCAAGCGCCCCTGCACGGCGGAGGTGACAGCAAGCGCCCCTGCAC
>NW_011889067.1:129359-132138 GCF_000151845.1 Pteropus vampyrus
CCCGCGTCCCCGAGCCCTCACTGGGCTCACTGGAAGGAACCCCAGTCCGACGTGGGCGGGGAGTCACGAGCTGCCCCTGACCTCAGGGTCCTGTCATCGAACCCGACACGCGAGAGACTCGGGGGACGGCTCTCCTGAAGGTCCTCTAAGGTCAAGGGCATGTGTGTGTGGACAGGGACGTCTGACAACCAGCTGCGAACGACCGGCAGTCCCCACACGCTGCTCCGGGGAGGAAGGCCTGAGTGCAGCACCAGCCCTGTTGGAGTCCCCCCGAGACCCCAGCGCCTGCCCGAGGAGTCCGTCCTCCCTCCACTGCTAAGGAAGGTGGCCGACGCGTGGAGTGAGGACCGAGAGAGGGGGGAGGGGCGCAAGGGGAAAACGTCTAGGACAGATGGAAAGGAGGGTTCCTGACGCCTCACGTGCCTGAGGGGCGGCGTTCGCGCTGCGTCAGACAGCGCTGGCTGTTGAGCACTGCGCGTCCTCTCTTCCCTGACCCTCGCCGTGCCGGCGGCAGCACTGACAGCAAGCGCCCCTGCACGGCGGAGGTGACAGCAAGCGCCCCTGCACGGCGGAGGTGACAGCAAGTGCCCCTGCACAGCTGCCTAGGCTCAGGGAGAAGAAACTGCCTTAGTCACAAAGCTGAGGTCAGGCATGGGGCGGGCTGGACTTCTTCCGCCCAACTCCCACGGCTCTGGGTGGACTCCCTGGTATGCACCAGACTTCTGCACAGTATTGATCAGGCTCTGCCGACTTCAACACCATACACCCTTGTCCCACTGCAGAGACAAGGGTACCTAGGGCATTTCTTGGTGATGGTTCCATCCAGCGTGGGGCTCTCCTGGTTCCCAGGCACCCTGCTGCCCGCAGTGTAGACAGTGGCCGGGTGCCCCACGGTGCTGGCGTCTGACCACGTGACGGAAGCAGGCAGGCCCGGTGGTACGGGTTTCCCATGGCACATGGCTCCGATCAGGTGGACGGTAAACAACTCTAACGGCAGAGCATGGCTGTCACTAACGGCTGTGGCTGTGCCAGAAACGGAACCCAAACTCAGGTGAGACAGCAAGGTACAGTCCAGTCATTCGCACATTAACTCTCAGCTGTTACCCACCAGCGTCTGGCTGTCCCTGACCTTCTGTCACGGTCAGCCAGATCAGTCTTCCAGGGCAGCACCTGTCTCGGGCGCAGGCCCAGCTCTGCTCCCATCACGGATGCTGGCTGCTGTGACCCCGCGCCCGGCTTGCCCCCCGGCATTAAGGCACAGCTGGCCTCCTGGGCCAGGCCTGACTGTGAGGGTGCTGGGGAGCCTGGCCAGCTCCTCGGCTGTGGTCTGCCGAGATGTGCTGCTGGAGAGCAGTGTGTACACACACAAACACAACCACGCACACATGAGCACACACTCCGACAGAGCAGGCTCGGGATGCGGGACCAACGAGGACACGGAAACGGGACCCCGTTTCCTTCCCCCAAATGTGGGGCACGCTCTGACGGGAATTGTGGGGCCCCTCTGAAGAGACCCGGGCCGAGGCCGGTCTCCCTGTGCTTCCTCTCGGGTGGGAGTCTTGGCTGAGCCAAGCTTTTTTCGGGAGGGGCCCATAGATAAGCATCATCATAACCTCATTTCATATGATATGAGACACTACAGCTTGAAATAACTGTTAGTTTATGCATCAACGTAAGAAAAGAATCACTTCCAACTAAGTTATGGCATGCCTTGTTGTAGGAGGTACCCCCATTTCAGAAATGTCGAAATGTGAAAAAAAAAAAGTGTTAGAAATGATAAAACAGTCTGTGTGTATCTCGTGGATGGCGGAGGGGAACTGGTGTGCTCTAGGTCACACAGCTCATGTGACCCCAGGAGGCCAACCCAGCAAACCCCGACTGCGAAGCAAAGGTCCGTCCTACAAAACGCCCCACGTTCCAGCTGCCAGTTCAGCCTTGCAGACCACAAGGCCTTCCAGAATAACCCAGCACCTTAGGGCGCTGTGCACCGCTGGACACATACCACCACAGGACCACGGCCAGGGTGGCCTCGCCGCCCACGACCGCGTCTGCTTAGGTCACTGTCTCCACAGACTGGACCCACCAGGCACGACAACAGTGGGCCTGTGCGTTAAAACTGTGCTGCCAGCGAGAGGCAGGGCTTCTGTTCCCCTTGCTTTGGCACGAGAGACCAGGACCTTCGGCAGAGTGGCACCACTGGCGTCTGGGGCCAGGGCATTCTGCGTAGCGGGGCCTGTCCTGTGCACTGCAGGACGTTTAGTGACACCCCTGTCCTCTACCCGCTAGATGCCAGTAGCACCCGAGCGTAAGACCTGAGAAAGTCTTCAGACACTGCCCAGTGTGCCCAGGGAGGACAGGGGGGCAAAACTACCCCCAGCCGAGAACCTCCACAGCAGACCTTCCAGTCTGTTTTTAACGTTTTTTTTTGGCAAGCCGTCTCCTTCGCACTGCACGTTGGCTTTCAGAGCACCACGGTGCCCCTGGCCCCAGCCCGAAAGGGGTAGGGAGAGGAGAAACAGGTGCCAACTGCGCTGCACGTCCGCGGCCACTGGCTTCCAGGACAGGTGCGGCGCGGAAAGGGGCCGTCTCCCTCCCCACCGGCTTTTGTCAGCAGCACGTGACTGGGTCAGCCCGCCGGCTGAAAGCGTGACCGGCGGCTTCACGGCCTGACACGGACGGCTTCTCAGGGCGACCTAGCTTCTACTGCTTGAGCTCAGCCTTCGCCAAGGCAACGAGGCGTAACCACCAGCGCTTAGAGTGAGAGGCGAAGGTCTCCACC
>NW_011889067.1:133418-135782 GCF_000151845.1 Pteropus vampyrus
CCGGCTTTTGTCAGCAGCACGTGACTGGGTCAGCCCGCTGGCTGAAAGTGTGACTGGCGGCTTCATGGCCTGACACGGACGGCTTCTCAGGGCAACCTAGCTTCTACTGCTTGAGCTCAGCCTTCGCCAAGGCAACGAGGCGTAACCACCAGCGCTTAGAGTGAGAGGCGAAGGTCTCCACCCAGGTCGCGGCCCCGGCACGCAGATTTCAGCTCAAAAGTGTCTTCCTTTCACTTCTGCCTTCGTAACGCAACTAGTCTAAACCGCGGCTGAGCCCGAGATACACGTGACTTAGAGACCAGGGAGCTACTCTTCTCAGCATAGCGGGGGAGAGACCAGCTGAGTTCTCGTTTCCCGCCGTTTCGAGCAAATCTCTGAAGCGAGAACTTAGGACGAAGTCTAAAGAGTCCGTGGATGTGTTTAATGATTATTGGCTCGCATCGTCTTCCCTGTCAACTGCCTGGAGGAATATGGTACGTCTGCTAGAACTTTACGCTAAAGCCAAACTAGCCCACTAGATCCTGGAGACGAAGATGTAGCCAGAAAAACTGAAGTTCACCATGGTTTATTTTGTATTTTTTTCATGACTATGCAAATTACCCCAGAAAATTATTAAAGAGAGCACAGCTGAGAAGGCCAGTCAGGGAAGAGAGTTTTCACTACACAGAAAAATAAATTTCTGACCCATTCAGTCCTCGCTTTGCCCATTTGTTTATTATTCATCATAAAAACATTTACGAAGCCACTACCTTGGGCCAGACCGGGACGGGGAGACGACAGCAGCAGTTCCAATGGGACCTCAGAAAGCCTCCGCCAAGGGGTGGGGGGTGCACGAGGGGGGCACACGAGGGGTCGCGCCGCTGACGAGCAATGACGGTGAGGTGGAAAGTACGTGCGTGCGTCGTGCAGTGAGAGGCGCCGATCTCGGCCAGGGGAGGGGAGAAGCCCTGGAAGATTCTGTGCAGGCAGTGACCTTCGCGTTGGAAATGGAAGGCAGGGTAACCCCGACATCACAGCTAAACGATGAGCCTGGTGGGGGGTGGTGTTCTGCCCGGAGAACCCAAACCCCAGAATGCCAGAGGCTGACGGGACCCGCAACACCTCCTACCAGAACGTCATTTTAAGCACAGGAAGCCTGAAGTTCACAGCAGACACGGCCCTGCACGTAACCAGCAGAGCTGCAAGGAAACCCTGCAGGCCTCTCCCCTCACTCATCCCACGTAGCCAGAGGGGCTGGTTCGCTATCCACAGACGGCCTCTGTCTAATTCTGATGACATCAACGTGGATCCATCATAGCGTCTGCCTTCGAAGACCGCGTAGCAAATCGTAACAAGTGAAGACAGAAATTGCTATGGACAAAAAGAACTTATGTCCACACAAAACCTGCACAGGGATGTTTACAGCAGCTTTGTTCGTAATTGCCCAAACTCGGAAGCCACCAAGAAGTCCTTCAGTAGGTGAGTGGATAAACGGTGGCGTCCCCAGAGAATGGGACATCATTCGGCACTGAGGAGAGATGCGCCGCTGATCCATGACAGACGTGGAGGAAACTTCGATGCAGATCACTAAGCGGAAGAAGCCAGTCTGCAAAGGCTCCACAGCAGATCCCACCGTGGGCCACTGTGGGAAAGGTACACTGTGGAGGAGAAGGAACAGGTGGGGCACAGAGGGGCTCAGGGCAGGACTCTCCTGCATAACATCCTAATAGTGGGCACGCGCACTGCGCAGTTGTCAGAACTCAAAATGCACAACACCAGCAGGGAATCACGGAACTGAGCGATAGCGACGTGCAGTGAGTTCCCCAGGCACAGGAAGCGCCCTCTGGAGAGGGGGTGCTGGCAGTCGGGGCGGCGGCGTGTACGTGGGGCCCGAGGGTGTGTGGGAAATCTCTGTACTTCCTGCTCGCTTTGGCTGTGAGGTTAAAATGGTTCTGAAAAATAGTCTATGAAAACTTAAAAATGAAAGAGAGGTGCTGATGGAAGGGCTGGCGTGTGAACGGGGCTGGGAGCGTGTGTCAGGACAGAGTCAGCGGCTGGAATTCGGGGCTCGCGCCCCACAGCGCAGTGGCTTCTAGAACAGTAAAGTTCGTTCTCTCTCACTCAGCAGTGGGGGTGAGCACGGCAGTCAACCCCAAGCAGTGACTGTGCCCCCCGGGGTGTTGTCGGGGAGGCAGGCCAGCCCAGGGTCCCCTGGTGGGCGGGAGGCGGTGGCTCCTCCCCAGGGCCCGCCCTCCGGAGCGAAGCTCCACCTCCGCTCGCATTGCAGAGAGAAGGAAGCCGAGCGCCTGGCCTGGATGCCGGGCGCCGGCAGAAATGCAGCTCCTGCCTCAGCAGCCCAGGGCCCGGCCACACGTCACCACGTCA
>NW_011889067.1:137953-138799 GCF_000151845.1 Pteropus vampyrus
CTCTCCGTTTCTCTCGCTCGCTCTCTCTCTCCCCCCAACCCCCGTTTCTCTCGCTCGCTCTCAGTTGCCTTTTCTGCATTATTTCACGCCACAGACCATGTTTGCACTTGGCACTGAGCCCACACTCATAAAACTCAAGAAGGGTTGTTTATTTATAAATCTGCAGTTAGGGTAAGTTCAATAGCATGTTTCGGCTTTAAGGAAGCAGGAAGCACTGGGTAATCCATCACCGATTTCTATTTTCCATTGAGAGAACGGCATTTCTCACGACCTGCAGACAGCCACGCTCACCCTCTCCGTGTCTGCCACGCCGAACACCTGGCCAGAGAAGGTCAGACGACCCTGAGAGGAAGCGACCCATAAACCCAGCCTCGGAGTTTGGCGGACGGCGTGCGGAGAGCCCACGGAAGTTGAAAGACGGTGACCCCTGGTATCCAAAGCTGGAAGAGCTGACGCTTCGTGCTGACTGCTGAGCCTCGGACGGAAGCAGTCCCCGGCAAACAGCAGTCTGAAAGGCGTAGTGGACGAGACCCAGGCAAACCCCAGTCCCGGAGGCGATGGTGGAGCGGGGGTGTCACGAAGGTGGGGCTGGGGAGTGTCTGCTCCGGAGAAGGCTGGCAATGTGCTCTGTCTGTGGACACCCCGTGTGGACAACGGGGGGCCGGATCGCACCAAGATGAAAGGGGGCCCGAGGCACAGGAGGGTGGGTGTCGGGCTGAGAGCACAAGTCCTGGCTCCTGAGTTGGCCAGATGAGGGCCCCCGGCACCGGAACCCCAGCAAAATGCTGCTCCCGTCACCGTGCGCGTCCGCCTGGCCGTCGCACAGGCTGCCCTCATCCTGCCCAC
>NW_011889067.1:138849-139480 GCF_000151845.1 Pteropus vampyrus
CTGTCCTGCGACCGACTGAGTCTCCGCGCTGCCCGTCCCCTGGGGCGACGTCTCTGCCCTCTTCCTCTCTTCACCGCCAAAGTCCTAAACGAGGCGTGGCGTGGACACCCCACCGGCACCCGCTCTCCGCGCTCCGCCCTGGCCTTCCCGCCGCGCCACACCCAACGGTCGCTTAGTCCATGTCCGCGGCGTTCGCCCAGACTATGAGTGACGGCGACCCACGCGCCCTGAGCGTGCACGCTGTGCCGGTCTCCGCGCCGTCTGCCTCCTTCGCCCGTCTCAGGCTTCTCACTCAGACCTACGCAAACGTGCTCTCTGACACCCACGCCCAGTATGACAGCAGCCACCCCAGACCATTTCATGTCTCTCTGGACAGTGAGAGAAAATGAAAACCAAATCTGAAATAGAGGGAAAATAGTTGTATCCGATCCGGCAAGTCAAAACATACCTCGTTCTCCTAAACCAGTGACAACTGCCACCAAGTCTTGCGGCAAAGGGGCCCGTAATTCCATTTGACTTTGCTGGTTGTGAAGGTCGCATTTTGTGACAATTCTGGTGCAACCCTCCGGGTGAATAATGGAAACAGAATAACTCCTGAGCTCCGTGTGGATGCCCGCAGGCCTGCAGCATG
>NW_011889067.1:141027-146116 GCF_000151845.1 Pteropus vampyrus
TGAGTGGAGCCCAGCAGGGTGGTACGCCCACGGAACCCCCGCAACGACAACATCAGTGCCAACGGCCAGGGAGCCCCAGCCAGTGGACCTGGGGCTGGGGCACAGCCCCTGGCCGAGGGAAGAGGAACGAGAGAGACGAGGCGAGACGCTGGTTCTGCGGGGACACGGCTACAAGGCGTGTGTCCCGAACAGGAAACAGGAGAAGTCGTCGAGACAAAACAGTGGTAATGAGAACTAAGATAATGCAGAAGACAAGGGGGAGGAAGAATCCGGGGTTCCAAAATGGGACCGTCCCATCTGGCAAGTGATGGAAGGCCTGCGGGAAACAATTCTTTTCTCTCTGCCCTTCTAGGGGCTTGGCTGAGATCCCGGGAATAACAGGCAGGTTGACGAGAGAAGCCCAAAGAGAAGTTAATTCACATTTATATTTACGCCTCATGCAAACATGCGAGGCACCCAGGGAAGGAGGAATAGCGCAAAGTGGTGGCTCCTAATTCAGGCTTATATGATACCCTCAGCAAACAGAACACATTTATGGAGAAATAACAGGACGAAGGAGCGTGCTTCTGGGCTTCCGAGGGCAGCGATAAAGGCTCGTTAGGTAAAGTACATTACATGCTGTCTCCAGGCTGATGGGGTCCACGGCGGTCTCCAGTGATCAACTGTGATCTTTTCTGGCAAAGAGGGGAGGGGAGGAGAGACACCCTTATAAATGTCCTGCTCTCAAGCGCATAGGGAGGGGGCAGGGAGCTTTCCTTGTGTCTGCTTCTTCTCAACTGCCTTTAGCTCAAAATAACCCCGTGCTGCTGTGGCGTATTCTCAGCTGGCATATCTGCTACTCTTCATTTGCCTCAGATATCGGAGTTATTTTTGTGTAACAAACAACCACAGAATCTCAGTGTCACAGAAAAGCGAGCATTTCTTCAGCTCGCACGTCGGCGGATGAAGAGGAAGTCGATTAAGGGAGGCTGGTCTCCGCTGGGTGGCTCGTCCGGTCTTGGTAAAACCCATCATGCAACCGCAGCTCAGCGGGGGACTGACACTGGCCTGACTTGGCCTGGCTGGGCCAGGGGGTTAGGCTGGGGTGGCTCTGCCCCACAGATCTGCCGTCCTCCTGCTGGGACCGGTGGCCAATCCCAGGCTCATTTTCCTCACAGTGACATCGAAAGTTCCAGGAGCAAGCCCATTTTTTTGGTCCAGCAGGCCCCACCAGCATCTCAGTGGCCGAGGGCAGTGACAGCCGAGCCGGCGTCGAAGGGCAGAGAAGCGGCCCTCACCCACGGAGGGTGCCGGGCGGGGCGAGGAATACCTATTTCCGGACAATTCACTCGCCCTCGGGTTTTCACACACAATCAGTTCAGAAACTACGAGGAATGAGAGGAAAGGTGCAGAAGAATGAGGCTGTGCCCGACTCAACTGTCATTTCTGTCATTCAAGCCACGGGGTCCCCAACCGCCACCGCAAGACAACGGGAGACCTAAGTCCACTTTTGGTACGTCCGTCTCCTCCCCCCGCGATGCGCCCGCGCGACCCCCGTGTGCTCACGCAGCGGCCGCACGCTCCTGCTGCAGAGATTTCAAGCGCTGGCCTCGCTGTCGTGACCCGAGCCTCCGCGGCAGTCCTGTGGTGCGCACGGCTCAGCTGTCACCGTCTCAACAACTGGCCCATTTCCCAGAAATGATTATTCTTTAAGTGTGGGGTAGGGATACATTTATTAAATCAATTACGGGTCAAGTATAAATAGAAACCAGCATAAGAGCTTAGGATCAGGATGGCGCAGTAATTCGTGCCAGAGAAGTACTGTACTCTCGCACGCTTACTCGGTTTGAGCTACTGGATGGGGACAAAGCATAGAAACAGGGAAGCCAAATGACACTGGCCCGCTCGAAATCAGACAGACGTTTCCGTGGAGCAGAAGAGAAACAGAAACGTAAAGTCACGGACAGAAATGAAGCGGAGAAACTGCTGAGTTCTGGACTGAAAAGATGATGGCAGTGTCCGGAGGCTCAGCTCACCGAGGATGACAGGGATGAATGTCTTACACGCGAGAGCGCTGCTGAGAGTGGACCTTAAATGTTCTCATCACAAGAAGTCGTCGTGTGAGGTGACGAAGGTGTCATCATGGCCACTGTTTCGCAGCACGTACATGTATGAAATCACGTGAACGCCTTAAGCTTACACGGTGTTGTATGTTGACTGCACCTCGGTAAACCCGGGGGGAAAACGCCATAGGGATGGGAACAGAAGCCTAAACTGTTAGCTCACGGTGAGTTACCAGTTACAGAGAAAAGGGGGAAGACACGTATGGATGGATGCTGGGTGGGTGGGTAGATGGATGGATGGATAAACGGATGAAAAATGTTTACAGATAAAACTCAGAGTTTCCCAGGCAGCGGACGACGCACGTAGGGCTGGACGGGGGGAGGCCAGCAAGGCGTGGAACGCAGATGGATTCAGGAGTGCAGACCGGGGAGAGTGAGGATCTGGCCCCCAGGCTCCATAGCCATTGTCCGCCTCCACGAACGACGACCTCTCAAAACACGCCCCTGACCCCGACGAGCAGGACAGCTGTGTGTTTGTTCCTTTACTCAGGGTGGGCCGGGAAAACGGTCAGGAGGAATCCTTCGGGGAGTGTTAGAGTGACAGGCGACCCTGCGTGACGGGGACCGTGTAGGATACCGCCCGCAAGCCGTACGTACACGCAGAGTTCCATCAGACAGGGTTCAAAAACGGCCACGGCCTATCTGTCCAAGCTCCAACTACGCTGACACGCTGAGAAGTGGCCACGTGGCTCTCTTCAGCGTGCTGGTGGTTTGAAACCAGACTAAGGTTAACGAGAGAAGACGGAGCCCGCCCGCCCACTCCCCATTCCTGGGAGGCCCACCACGCCCGCCCTCACGAACGGCATAAACACGCCTACACGCCCAAACGCGTCCCGCGAGTTCCAGAAGGACCCAAGAAGTTTCTCACACATATTTGCAAAATGCCCACCAGGTCACCACGTGCCACCTGCAAGTCACAGTCCCCTCTCCAGTAACGGCCCCCTCAGCTGTGTCCCCAGGATGCACCCAGCGCCTCTGAAGAAGGACCCTCTCCCCCCACATGTGCTGCACTCTCGTATCTGTTCGTGTCCCTGGTGTCTTGCAGACTTTGGACGGAACCAGCACCTTCGAGTTGTGCAGGTGGCCCAGCACATCCCACCACGGCACCCAGCTGAGTGAATCCAGTCGATGCTGGGCTGGGAGACAAGTCTAAGTAAAACACAGCGGGCTTGACTCAGAATGGCCGTTCCTCCCTGATGACTCAGTTTTTGTTACTTGGCCAAAATTATTCTCCTCCTCCAAAATGTATTCTGTTCCAGTGGCAGGGGACTCAATCGCTCACGGCTATCATCAGCCAGCCCCTGGCAGGCCACCCCACAGGCCCCCAGACAAACCAAGACAGGTCTGAACCCCAGTGCCAGGCACCACGGAGGCCCAGGGTGGGATCAGGCGTCAGTCATCAACAGCATTTACTTCAAAACTAGGCAAAAAAAAAAAAAATTTTTTTTTGAATGAATTGTTTAGGGTTGCCATCTTCGTCCTGAAGGTATTTTAAATACCTTTTGTGGGAAGAACAAATGTTTCTAAAATCTAAAATAGGCAAATTGCCCTGGCCTACTTTGCAACAAGTCCTAACGAGGCGCTGACAATAAAACCTTCCAGTTTTCTTTCACTCTTAACCAGGCTAGGAAAGCGACAGGGTTTTTTGGCTTGCAATTTTCCACTGGTCAAGAGGGGCCACTTTCTTAAATGGCAGCCTAGGGGCACGGGCACCCACGGGGTCCCACGCCCCGAGTCCCCCTCCCCCGCCCCGAAAAGCGGAAGTGCGGCGAGCGCTCTATCTGCCCATCCTCTGAAAGAAGTGGGTTTTTGTGGACAGGATCAATGGGCTCCCTAATGAAAAGCACACGGCCACACATGTCCCTAACGAGAGCTCACGGGGCGCCTGTGAACGACGCAGCGGCCAAAGCCTGCACAGCTCCCAGAGCTAACTGCTTCCAGGTGCCCCAGAGGATGAGCGCTCGGCCAAGGCTGTTTCCAACCTGGTGCCTGAGCGTCTTTGTTCTCGCAAGCGCGAGGTTTCCCCGTTCTCCTTTTTATGGCCACGGGTTTCTGAGTTGCATAACACCCAATAAGAGCACCGAAGGGCTTAGTTTTATTGTTCTGTTGTGTTGTCCTGAGTGCATGTTTTGTTCAGCTGATGTGTGCCCGGAGAGGCAGGCAGTAACAGCTCGGCCAATCACCCCTCTCACACTCTCCCTGTCCGCCCCGAGCCCTGCAGCCCAGCGCACTTTTATTATATCCACATGTGGATGCTAAAAAAAGAAGGAAAGAACAGGGAGGACTGGGAGGTGCTCTGGTCGGAGTGTCAAAGCTGGAACGAACAGCTCCTGGAACCGGGCGACCCTTGACGGCCAAGCGCTTTGCAAAGGAGAGAAGCTGGTGTCTGCTGTGGCTGTGGAGCCAACCCGATCCCGCCCTGGGAGAGGAATGCTATCACTCCTCGGAGAGGAGCCAAAGGCAACTGTCTCCCCTTGTGGAGGATTAGGGGCGCTGGGGTCATGCCACGAGTGCCCAGCCCTTCCCGAGCCATTCACCGGCTTCGGGTTCGATGGCCTGTCAGCAAAGGTGGGAGAGCTCGCTCGCGCCCCCTTAGATTTTTCTGTCATTAATCTTCGTGATGTGTTACTGTAATTTAAAAGAGATCCTGCAACCAAAGCTTTAGGATCAGAGAGACCAGGGTGCAAATCCAGGCTCTGCCATTGCCACTTCCTGGCTCTGTGAACTTGAACGAGTTACTTAATTTTTCTACGTTTCAATTTCGCCAACTGTGAAGTGGGAATGCTACTTGCTTCGAGGTTACTGTGAATGAGGTAATTATAAAGCACGTAGCATACTGCCTGAATGCACGCTAATTGGTAGCATGTTACCTTTTCTTATGTAGTTATAAACAAATGCACTCAATTTCTGTAGTTGTCACTTGCTGCATTAAGAGTATATCTGTGGTCAACGTGAAATATTCTAAGTGATGAAAAGCAAGGACCTAG
>NW_011889067.1:146166-157937 GCF_000151845.1 Pteropus vampyrus
AGAGAGACCAGGGTGCAAATCCAGGCTCTGCCATTGCCACTTCCTGGCTCTGTGAACTTGAACGAGTTACTTAATTTTTCTACGTTTCAATTTCGCCAACTGTGAAGTGGGAATGCTACTTGCTTCGAGGTTACTGTGAATGAGGTAATTATAAAGCATGTAGCATACTGCCTGAATGCACGCTAATTGGTAGCATGTTACCTTTTCTTATGTAGTTATAAACAAATGCACTCAATTTCTGTAGTTGTCACTTGCTGCATTAAGAGTATATCTGTGGTCAACGTGAAATATTCTAAGTGATGAAAAGCAAGGACCTAGCAACTAAGATGACTCTCCCCAGCAAAGCCATCCCAGGACAAGAAAAAGCTAACGGAGTTCATCACCACCAAGTCAGGATTACAAGAAATGTCCGGGGAGTTCTTTAAGAAGAAGAAGAAAAGATCGAAAACATGAATAATAAAATGGCAATAACTACACATCAACAATTACTTTGAATGTAAATGGATTAAATGCTTCAATAAAAAGACACAGGGTGGCTGAACGGATATGAAAACAAGACCCTCACATGTGCTGCCTACAAGAGACCCACTTCATGTCGAAAGACACACAGACTGAAAGGAAAGGGACAAAAATATATATCTATTTCATGAAAATGGAAACGAAAAAAGCTGGCACAGCAATACTTATCCCAGACAAAATAGACTTTATAACAAAGACTCTAACAAGAAACAAAGGAGGACCCAGCAATCCCGCTTCTGGGTATTTCTCCAAAGAAACCCAAACACGACTTTGAAGGCACATGTGCATCCACATGTTCATTGCAGCATTATTTACCACGGCCAAGACGTGGAGGCCGCCCGGATGTCCATCAACGGGTAAAGGGATAAAGAGGTGGTACATATATACAATGGAATATTACTCGGCCATAAAAAAGAATGAAATCCTGCCATCTGCAACAACACGGACGGAACTAGAGGGCGCTGTGCTGAGTGGAGTAAATCAGAGGACGACAAGCCCCCTATGATTTCACTTTTACGTGGAATCTAGAGAACAAAATAAACGAACAAACAAAACAGAAACTCATAGACACAGAGCGTCGTGATGACTGACAGACAGGAGGGCATTCGGGGGCTGGGTGAAAAGGTGAAGGGATTAAGTTACAAATCGTCATGGGGATGTCGAGTGTAGCATAAGGAAGTCAATAATATCGTAATGACTATGTATGGTGTCAGAAGGGTACTAGATTTTGGGGGGTGGTCACCTTGTAAGTTATATAAATGTCTAATCGCTATGTTGAAGACCTGAAACTAATATAATATTGTCAATTATAGTTGAAAAATGAAAAATTTTTAAAAGAATGTATCTGTGATTTTACAAAATTTAAGTTTTCACTGCATCATGACGCTCCACTGACTGAAGGTACCAGAATTTTTTAGCCATTTTCTCTTTGCTAAATGTTAAAGATTTCCCCAGCATCAATGTAAATAATGCCATAATGCACATATTTCTGCATAAATTTATCAGGATTAATTACTATGTCCTTAAAATAGATTAACAGATGAGAACCTACAGGTCAAAGATAGAAACATTTTTAGGACTCAATACATATTGCTAAATCATTTCCCAAGAAGGTTCCCCTGACATTTATTTTACAGTGATGCTAATAACATCTCTTACTGGCCATCAGAAATGGGAAGAAATATCCCAAATTTGGCTTTTTTAATGAAAGATCCATATTTGAGCATAAGGCTCACATTCCCTTCTACATGACAAAGAAAATGGAAAATAGTGGTAACTATGCAACAAGAATTATCCAGAAAATTGAAAGAAAAATTAAAATTGAGTTGCTTGAATATTTTAATTCTTCACACTGCATTTCCAAACATGACGTCAATCGCACAGAGCTTGTTTCTACATTTCATGGTCCAAATGTTTCCATCCTAAAGGAAAAAGGGTTCCAAGCTAAGCCATCCAGACACTCGGTGAAGACTTTAGTATTCCACAGGCAGAACGTGCTGCCCAGTTAATGGATTCTGAGCAAATTGGCGGTCACACAGGACGCAGTGGTTTTGAGGCGGTAATTAGTGTAAGGTTAGCATCAGTGTCGAAGTGAACGTATAGGTGATCTATCTCAACATTCTCATTTTTGCGAGTTAGAAAACTGAACCCAAGAGAGCGTACGAGACTGACTGCCCAGTTACTCGGCTAGGAAGTGGCAGAACGAGGCCACCCACCAGCTTCTCCAAGGACATGTCCTGATGGGAGCTGAGAAGTGTGCCCTGACGAGGAAAAGCAGGAACCCATGAGTCTGCAGGTAGGAGGATTTACTATTCAGTTCTGTTCCACCCACAGGAGGCAGGCACACAAGCTGTGCTGAGTTAGCCAGAGTCCCGGGCTCAGGGGCCTGCTTGACTCTCCCTTAGTCACCCACATTGGGTGCCCTGCCACCTCTGTGCAGGAAAGAGATGGGAGGGCAGTTGCCCAGGGAAGCAGAGACTCTGGGCCATCCCGCTCAGGCCAAGCCCTGCCCCGCGAAGCCTAGGAGCACCGGCCCCACTGTCCCTGCCTGCCTGGCGGTCTAGCGGGCCCCCCGCCAAACCCGCCAGCAGCCTGTTTTCACATGGCCTGTGAGCCATGTGAAAGAATGGTTATTACCTTTTTTAAGCGTTGGGGAAAAAATAAAAAATAAAACAGAAGAATATACAAGAAACAGTACGGCCTGCAAATCCTAAAATATTTACTATCCGGCCCTTCACAGAAAAGGGTTGCCGATCCTGCTCTAGATTACTGCTCGGTACCGACTCGCCAAGAATATTTTCTAGGCTCCAGTGACATTTATGCACTTACAACTCTCCTTATCTGTCAGAACACTTCTGCTCAAACATCATAAAGGGTGACATTAGGGAACGGTGCTGCCCGTGGCTAGGGGCACTGCTTTCGGAGCCAAAGAGGCCTGAGCTGGACACTGGGTGCCCCATCATCTGTGAGCTGTCCGACCTGGGCAAACTGCTTTCCCTCTGGGGATCATCATTTTCTCATCAGTGAAATAAAGGAGATATTACCAACCACCTCGCAGGCTGTGCTGAGGACCACGTGAGACTGCACGCATGGAAAAGTTTTTATGATCTATGCAGTCCTACCCAGATAAAGGTATTTTTACTCAGAATACTGGATCTGACATGAGATTCTGAAGTTATAAAACATGTTTACTGTTATTTTCAGATCACTTATAATGCCTTATTGTCCTTTTAACATGGAATGCATGGCAAGCGCACGTGCCAACAGATGCATTTTTCTTGGGTAAAACTCAAAAATTCCCGCCCCCCCCCCCGGGGGTCGAGCTTGTGGACAAACCACAGATGTGTGTGAAGTGGGGAGAGTCGAGAGCGCGCGGGAGACCTGGGGTATTTACTACTTACTGAGTCACCGACTCATGTAACCAAGGAGTTTGTATCTGATAGGAATAAATTAGGCTGTAAACAATGACGAGCATATAAGAATTTTCATTTTTTTTTTGTAATAAGAATTAAGAAGCTACTTGGGCCCCTTTTCTGTTGCAGCTCTGCACCCTGCCGCATCTGGCTTTCATGCCCATGGTCACAGGACGGCTGGCTACTCCCTCTCCAGGCACCAGGCTCACGGAAGGGCGAAAGGCGAAGACCCAAGGGTCCCGCCGGCTGAGCGCTTCTCTCTTAAGAGGACACTCACCTTGTGATCTCAGAGTACATCATACGGACTTCGGCTTCCGGGAAGCTGAAGTACTTCTCTGTTCCTCCTGCTAAGCACAACTAGAACTCTTGACACTGCATTTAAAACAAGCAGAAGGAAACTCTGAAACACGGAGAGAAGAAGACATTGGCTACGGACCAGAGGAGCCGAGGAACACAATGGTGGTGACTTCCCCGGACTTTCTATTTGCCTTAGATGAATCAGACTTAGGGCCAAAGGAGAAGGCGACCAGGGAACACCCACGGGCACAGACAAAAAGCCCCAATAAACCCCATTCTCTCTCACTTAAGGGGCAGCCATTCTACTCCAGCCAGTTACCACAAAAACAGAAACATACAAAAAACTGAATGGTGCCTTCACAAGGTTATAATGAGGTGCCTGGACGCACGCACGGACGGACGCACGCACGCATGTCCTGGATGTCAGAGAAGGCTGAGGGGGAGCCAGAACTTTCATCACCGCCAGCTGGTAGGAAGCCTGTACCCCACTGGATTAGAAGAAACGATGTGGGGGTCCAGATCCCATCTCCATCCAGTAGTAAACCCCGTGACCACTGGGGCCAACAGAGAACGAATGGGAAACCTGGACCCCCACTCTCACCTGACTGTAACAAAGAGTCTCCTGCCTGCCAGACCAGTGTCAGAAAAAGACAGCTAGAGGAGATTTAAATAAAATCTGTTTCTTTTAACGCAATACAAAAATGCCCAGGATTCAATAAGAAATCAGTTGTCATACCAACAACCAGGAATATCTCAACACAAATGAAGAAAAGGCAATCAATAGATGCCAACATAGACGTGAAAGAGATGTTAGAATTATCTGACAAAGATTTCAAAGCATGACAAAAACACTTCGATAGTTATGAACATTCTTGAAACAGATGAAAAATAGAAACCTCCGTAAAGAAATAGAAAAACCTCAACAAAAAGCATCTCATTGGCCAGAATGGGTCACATGGCCATCCCTAGCTGCAAGAGAGTCTGGGAAAATGTTTTAGCTTCATGGCCTCTTTGGTTCATAAAGGAAGAAAGGGGAAAACTGGGGTTGTAAGTGGTTTGGAATAACCAATCTATAGTGTCTTCTACAAACCTACCTGCAAAACATTTCTGCGGCCTGCTACATTATTTTGATCCACCAAACTGGAGTTAGCATTTTCTATGTATCTTCTGATCCCTCTTTCTGATGTTTTGTTGTGTATGTGTATACGGCGCCTAATCCTTTGTGAAAATAATAACTAACGTTGATTCCTTCACAGCTGAGTGACGATGGGTGTTTACTGATAAACGGTCTCTGCAGAAAGAGACTATGAAGACTGGAACCCCTTCACTTTCAAACTATTTCCATTACTGATTTTAAGCAAGCTATAAAAAGGTTAATATTTCAAGGGAAATATGGAAGTGTTCTTTGAAATTGCTATAATACCAAAGGCTGTGTGTTTTCTATGATGGAAGAGGTCATAACAAGCCTTTTATTTTTTTTTCCCCCAAAGTGACTTTGAAACACATCCACTCAAATTAATGTTTCCCTTGACTGACTCCTTCTGCCAGGAATGAAGTCACAAGCCAATCTGCATAGAGAAGGTGGGGATGGCACAGGCGGAGGGCAGGAACTAGAGAGGCACTTTACCATTGCGTGAGATACACGCGATGGCACCACAATTAAAAAAAAAAAAACAAAACTTACAATAAAGGATGCAATGAAAATGTTTCACTGATAACTTCGCTTCTTAGGCTCTGTGTTGATGTGTCTTTAGAAGTTTTATTTTGAGAAATATGTGTTTCTAATACATGCTGCTTGTACTGCAAGTGGCAGGCAGGGAGGTGCTGTTCATGGAGGATTAATAAAGAAGGGAAATCTGGCAGGAGACTCTCTATGGCGGGAAATACTACACAAAGACAGGTAGGAGGAGGGAGACTTACAGAAGGGGGAATAATGGCTTCTTGACGAGGGTGGGCACACTCTGAATCCGGAGACATGCCTACCGCCCGGTGGTCCTCCAGTATTTGGCCCGGCCAGGTGGGGAGAAAGACCGGCGCGGTCAGACGCTATGTTTTGCCCCGAGATCGTAGTACTTAGAGCTAAGGAGGGCTGGAGGCCTAGTTCTGGTTCTGCCACCTGGGGTGCGAGTTACAGAGACAGCCTCCAGCTACAGAAGCACTAATAGGAATTTAGTGGAAGGGCCGGCATTGAATAAATCAGCTCCGAATGTCCTCCTTCAAGATTTAAATGCCCTGGAGAGAGCAATAATCAGCTTTGTGTGGGTCAGAGTCAACCTGGACGCCAAGGGCCTAGTTTTGCAATCCCATTAAGACTAAGAAAAATTGGAGCCATGACTGCCAAAGATGGGGTCATTAATGCCAAGCAGGCAAACCCACAGACATCCGTGCACTAGGACTCGTCTCAGAGGAGGGGGATAATTCTGGGAAAGATGAAATCAGAGAGAGTTTTTAGTCAATGGGGTTACAAATGAAGATTGAAAGAAAATGGGGTGATGGCCACTAGGGAAGAGGGTAAGGCAGGTGGCCTGTGGTCTTGCTCCGAGCGCACGTGCCAGGCACTGTGGGCCTGACCTCTTCCATCTGTACAACCCAAGAGTAAAGCACAAACACTTATCTCTGCTTTACAGATGACAAAAGTGAGCTTTAAAGCAATAAAGGGATGTTAAGATGGCACGACAGGTAGAGAGCTGACCCTCTCCTGCTAAGAGTCACGGAGTTAACAAGCCACAGAGCAAATGCGCAACCCCAGGCATAACCCCATCATCCCTCAGCCTCTCTCGTCCACCCGCCAGGCCCAGCCCCGGGCCACCACGTTCTGTGTGAGGCTTCTTCGGGAAAGAGCAAAAGTGGTTCTACTGCCAAACACGCCAACACACAAGTGTTTTTAAAATCTCCGATCTAGGTGAGCAGTACAGAGACGTCCGCAGTCCAGCCAGCGATGACAGATGTCACGCAGATTCTGTGACATCCTGCTGGAAGAGATGGGCAGGGGATTTCTTTGACGACAGGTGCGACAACAGGAAATAGTCTCTTCAAGTCTTTTATGCCACGGTGGCAGGAGAAAAAAAATCTGCGACTGGTTAAACTTCCCCATTAATTCCTTACAGTTTGGCCGCTGTGACAGCATGAGTCACTAAGCATATGTTAGTTTTCAGTCCTAACCAGAGTAATGTACTATACAGTTTTAAATTGAAGCTTTTAAAGACAGAGTCAGAATTAAGAGCGTTTTTAATAAAAAGGCTGAAAATTATTACATGTCAGCTTGATGCTTTAAAATATATATTTGATGTTTTAGTTCTTACATCAATTATTGGTAGGAAATGTTATTTATTTGGCACTTTTCAACTCAATGCACCCAAACTATATTCTTTGGTCCTCGTATTAATTGGAAATACCCTCCTGTATCTGATTTTGTGTGAGGAAAACGTACTCTTGAAACGACGACAGTATTCAATTTTAAAGTCTCTACTACGTTATTGTGAAAGGCATGATTTGTGCTCAGAAGCTCTCGTTACTGTTTCTGCAAACTGTGACTCTTTTACGTGGGTCTCGTTGTCCCACTGATCCCCACAAACTGGAATGCATGTCCACGTCCCCTGCCCTCACTGAACGACTCAGCTTTCAGAGTTACTATTTCTGAGTCCAGCTCAACCGAAGGAGCCCTCCTCCAGCTGAGACAGAGTGGCTCGTATGCGGCCTCAGAGGGAAGGGAACAGGGGACAACAGGTCTGCAGCTCGAGCATCTTCTTTCTGAGTCTCTGTGGTCATTTGTAAACGCGTGATGCATGAGAGGAAATGTGACTGAGGCTTGGGGACCCAGGTCCTAGGAAACCACGTCTGTAAGCTAAGCTCCTTGGGGCACGGTCACTTCTTCTGTGAAGTGGGGACAATGACTCTCCCATCTCAGCCATCGGGAGCTCTGGCTTGGCGGAAGATCCACGGTATCTATAATATCTTTTTTAGGAAAGCGAGTTATGTGGAGGAAGTAAAAGTTAAGATGCTCACATGGTTCCGAAATCTTGTCGAGCACATTTGCATGCTGCGTCACAGGTGACTGAGCAGTGCCACGCGCATGTTCTTAGGTGAAGAACTCGGTGACCCTGTGGGGTGGGCAGAAGAGGAAGCCAGGAACGTGGGCTCGCGCGCCCCCTTTGCTGCCCGAGGCGCGTCCCACACGTGATCTGCACTGCCGTTTCCAGACCGCCAAAGCGGAGCGTGTGGTGACGCCAGTGTTCCGTTCCGAGGGCTGAGGGCGTGGAAGGCTGTGGAGCGGCACATGTGCATGCTGGGGGCCTATGTGGGAGTGCCCATCGTCACCGCCACCTCACAACGCCTACCGTGCCCGCCGGGACCCTGGGGTGCCAGTGGTGGGTGCCGTGCATCACCTCACCCAGTCTCCACACCAGCCTAACCCCCGAAGTCCCGGCCTCAGGCCTGCAGATGCTTCCCAGATGCCAACACTCCAGAGCCCTGAATGTGGCTGTGTTCCCACCATCCCGATGAATTTATGAATGGGGGGGGGGAGGGGGGAGGGGCAACACAGTCGTTTTCCAGCGGAATCCAGCGGAGGAGTGCGCCACCTGAGCAGACATCTATGGAGGAAGCTTCCAGGCTGGGCCCCTTCCCAAGGCCCATGCCCTTCGGTGGCTCAGTTCTGTGGTCTGGTTTCGCTGTGGTTCCCAGAAGCTCAAGCTAAAGTCTGTTCCTTGCTCATGCCCTGTGATGTCGTGAGCTATGTATGTGATTGTGTGGAGGGTACAGGCCACCTTCCCTAAATCACAGGCATGAACCATGCAAAATCAGGTCAGACTCCCGTGTTCGTGCTCACTTCATGACATCACGGGAAGAGAGAGGAAAACCCGTCAACTTACTTTGAATTCATAAAGTCTGTAAAACATGACTCTAGTTCTACTACAATCCTAGATCTGGGCTAGGTCCCGGGAATGTTTCTAATGCGTAGCTAAATGACTCTGTCCTTCAGGAGCTTTTAAGAAGTGGAAGAAACAAAAGCTAATAATAAAACTAATATCTGCTGTAAGCGCTTTCATAAAGGCAACTATCGTACAGCAAGACCATGACGGAGAAAAGAACTCGCTCAGGAGGCAACAGGGTGGGGGGGCTCCCTCGGGTGGGCGGGGGATGGGGGAAGTAATTCCAGGCATTTGCTGGGCTACAGAAGGCCTTGTCGGGGTTGTTTCAATAGCCACATAAAAATCAGTATGATTCTATTTCAAAATTGGGTTACTTTAAAATTGTGATACTGCATAACTGTTCTGAACCATCTTGGCTGGGGTGTTTATTACGGGGGATTAAAACAACCAACACAGAAGCCACGTGCTATAGATTTGCCAAGGAAACGCATAGAGCCACAAGCATTTCGGTTTGCTCGATCGCGTTGCCACAAAGGTCACACCCTTGGAGGAAGACCCGAGGCTCTGTGATGTCTGTGACGCCTACACGCGGCCCGCAAGCACTCCCGAGTACCGCGCTAGGCCAGGAAGCCAAGACCCTCGCCCTGGAGAAACTCACATCTGAGATACAGAGGAGGGGGCTTTTCATTGTTCTAAAAATATCCAATGACCGGTCACGGGAAGGAGAGATTTTTATAGCGCCCCTCCACATTCCTTTGCCTGCGCCCACAACTCTGGTCATCTCTTACCCCAGATGATGCTCACATCCTTCCCGACCCCTGAGGCCAACATTCCAACTGCTCGGCGGCTTCTCATCCTCTCCTTTCTACCCCCTTCCAACCTGACCCCAGCCCTTGGCGTCTCTCGGAAGTGTCTTTCGGTTCCCGTGTCCTGCTTTTTTATAACCATCTCTCATGGCCTCAGAGAACCCCACAGAATGCTGTGGTGGATATAACAAGAAGGGATTAGGGATTTGGGGTTCTTACGTGGATGAGTCATCCCCGTGTCCCCCACTGTAAAAGGGACCCGCTCAGACAGACGACCTGCCAGGTCCCTTCCAACACCAACGACTTGAACGCTCGTGTGTCCTGAGCCCGGAGATGATTACGTGAGCTGAGGGTAACTGAGATGGAACAGGACTTCGTTTCCTAAGCTTGTTTATAACCGAATGAGACTGAATTAACTGTGGAGTTTCTCTGCCTCTGACCTAGAGAGTTTCGCGGGGAAATCCAACAGATTCTGAAAATTCCCACTATGGGAACATCGGGTGGTCAACTGGATGGAATAAATGGTATACACAAGTCCCAGAGAATAAACGACTCCCCAAACTGGTAACTATTACTAATGACACATAAGGGTAATTTTATAATTTGGCCAGCTGGCTGTTCCAGGCGCCCGGCGTCATCCTGAGAAAGAGAACATTTTTCAAACCTAAACCGACTAGCGGAGGCTGAAATCAAATCACAGACGCAGTCTGCACAGGCCTTCCAGGGGCTGACGAGGACAGAGCAGCAGCCAGGAAACCTGCTTCTGCTTCTGCTTCTGCTTCTGCTTTCGGCTCCTGCTGGATAGTTCCAGGTAAGCCAGCCGCCCAAGCTCCTTGACTTGAGGCCACCCCTAAGCACAGAGCTGCTGTGGGCGCCACAGAGACCCTGAGAGTGGGAGCATTTCACGAGCTGCCAAGTACTGTGCGTCCCTGGGGAGTTCTTGCTGTCTGAGCACCCTGGACGCCCATGCTTCTCGTACACTTAAAAGGGACCTTAGTACATGACCTTCCGTTGTAACTAGTGCTTTAATTACATTTTAATTCTCACAGCGACACTCCAGCTCCGTTTTATAGATGAGGAAACAGATTCAGAAAGATGAAGTAACTTGTCCAACTACACCTGGCTGGCTAGCAAAAGCGGAGCCAAGGCTCAAACTTAGACCCGACTGACTCTAGGACAGTGGGACAAAGGTACATCTAAAAATGGGGGCGAGGCTCTTTATCAGACTAAACAGTGAGGATGCCCTATCGATTTTCAAGCGATAGAGAGGCGGGAGCTACTATGTGTCTACAGACGTCCGACTCGCGGCCTGCACACTCCCGTCGCCTTCTCTAGTCCCACAGGAAGTCTCCATCGCGTCCCCTGAGGTGTGGTGGGTGCTACACTTGCCTGTGTGTCCGTCACGGGGAGGCTGCAGCAGCGTGGCCTCTGAGGAGTGCCCTCGCCACGCCCAGGCCTGGTCTGCCATGTGAGATTGAGGATCTTGGCCGTATTGGACACCTGGCGCAGGCACAGGCATGGCCGAGCGGGCCTGCGGGTGGAGTCGGGAATGCGCCAACTGACGAGTCCCATTTGCTTGCTTTTGTCCTGTTGTCTCGCCTTAGGAGACACCCCGAAAACTGCTCATGACTACGTATGGTGAGGACAGTTACTAGACTCATCATGGAGATCACTTTGTAAGGTATGTAAATGTTTAACCGTGACATTGTACACCTGAAACCGACATAATATTGTATGTCAGCTACATCTGAAAGATAAATTAAAATAAAAAGAAAAAAAGGAATGCTCTGACTGAATGGAGACAAGCTAAGGAAAGCCACGGGCCGGCAGAGTCGGGCTTTCCCCTTTCGGTCATTTGACAGGTATGTCCCCAAGCTGTCCCCATATCATGCCCAGGTGTACCTAGCAGCAGTCTCTGCCCTCAGTGAGTTCACCTTCAGGTGGAGGAGGTCAGACACATACAACACAGATGAGCAGACACACTGCTCTTGAGAGAATGCCGCACATTTCGGGGTGCATAATGCATCTCATCTTTATACGAGTGAAGACCTGCAGTCGAAGGTGCAGTAAAGTAAACGGAACGGAGATGCACTTTGTTCCATAAGCTGACGAACAGCAGCTTGTCTGGGTCAGGTTTAAAACCCACGGCCAGGAGTCACGGCTGGTGGCTGCAGACCGTAGGGTGGTGTACGCCCAGCGCCACTGCCCATTTGCACGATGGAAAGCAGGGGGTGGCGGCCACGGAAAAACCCGGCATTTACAACTTTCGCTGCTGCAATTTCTTTCTTTGAACGCAAGAAGCCTTTACAGGGTAGAGTGGAGAGGAAAAGCAACGAATCCTGCTTCTAGAATCACAGACGCCCTCT
>NW_011889067.1:162637-164217 GCF_000151845.1 Pteropus vampyrus
GGTCCCCCTCTTTCTTCCCTGCATGCGGCTAGCCACCTTGGAGGCCACGTGCCGATGGTGTCCTCACGCGATGGAAGAGCTCTGACGCTAGGGTCCCCCTCGGAGCAGGAGCCAGCCGAGGGAACCCCCTGACCACGAAACCCGCATGCAACTTCAGCGGGCCAAGGAGAAAGCTTTAGTGCTTCGGCCGCTGAGCCGGGGCTGGGAGTCACAGCTCTTACCCGTGTCCAGCCACACGCCAACCATCACCGGAAGCGGGACGGGCTGGGCGGCAGCGGCCGCGGGGAAGCACGTGGCGGGCTGGGTGCTGGCTGTCCTGTCACAAAGGGGTGAAACGTTTGTAGACATGGTCACCTGAAGTGACCGAGATGGTGGAACGGGTACCTACTGAGCCTAGATCCGACGCAGAAGACAAAACCTTCGCGGTGTGCGTTGGCGACTACTTGCTGAGTTTGGCAAGGTGGTACAGGAAAGGGCCACACAGGGAAAAAGCAGAAACAAACGGAAAAGATAACGGAAAGACTTCAGACATTTGTAACAACTGGAGGTGAAAAAGTCAACTGTTTCTGGGCCGCAAAACAGTACAAGATGGGACTGAAAACGTCTGTGAGTGGCCAAAATCCAGCGAAACTTCGCGGGGCTGGGGGGGCAGCGGCAGCGACTGCGGCCAGGGCACACCCCCTGCAGACACCGCCCTAGACGGACTCGAGGCAGCCGCCCAAATGCAGAGTCTGCGTGGGGCGGGGAGCACAGAAGCCAAGAAACTGGGGGGGCGGGTGCTCGCACATAGTACTGAGTGAAAGCAAACAAATCAGAAGCTTTCCAAGTTCTAAAGGGAATTATGAAATGCTGAAAGAAAAACCTATGTTTTAAAAAGACCTCGATGGTTGAGGACGTAACACCTGGGCTTCAGGTGTGGAAGCTGGAGTTGGGGAGCAGAGGCGCACGGCTCCCAAAGAGGGGGCTGGCCTCCACACTCAGCCAGAAAGTCTTCAGAGGGCGAAGAAAGGGAGTCCATGCTCGGCAGGACTCCAGCAGCTTCCCTTTCCTCCCCTGCCCTCATCTCCCCGCCCCCCAGAAGAGAATGGACTCAGCCCCAAAGCTTGGAAGTAATGAATCAACTCCTTCCCGTGTCTGGAATGGTCCTAGCTCGGTATCAACCTTGGGAGACCTGAAAATAGCCAAACTGTTTTCTGTACAATCTCCTCCTCCCATGGAACCCCAGCTGAGAGAGGATTCTGGGGAGTCCCTTCTAAAGAGGCCAAACCAGCAACTCATCAGGAAGCTTCCCCGACCACCCAGGCAGGACACCCCAGGATTCCAGCAAGGACAGGGACCAGAACTGCCTGTTAGAACAGGAACGCTTCTGAATCACACCATGGGTATGAAAAGTAATTCGACAGTTTTGAGGGTAATTTAAAAGGCCTTTAAATATGTGTATCTTTTTCCACTCGGCACGTCCACTGCTGGGAGTGCGTCTCAAGGAAATATCTGTAGACACGTGCAAAGATGTGCGCTGACCCGTCAGTCACGGAGCGAGTGTCTAACTGTGTGACTTAAACTCGCAAGACACAGCCGCA
>NW_011889067.1:167727-171980 GCF_000151845.1 Pteropus vampyrus
GGGGAGGGGGAGGGGGAGGGGGCAACCCTGTGGCCTTGGCAATGACTGAACGCAGGTGGTGCCCCGCCTCGCACGGCCCCGGGCACTTCGGGTCATGTGGCCTCCTTCCTCCAGGAAACCGACCTAAAAATTATGTTTTACAACTGCACTGACATAAAGACCAATATAATCTAGCTTTGGGTACATTCATTTTCCTTCTCCCGATTTCAAAAGAAATGCAGACACTTCCACGGGCCCTGAGCCCTGCCAGCCTCTGTCCTCACCCAGGACCAGCTCCTTCAAGAAAGGGCGCGCCCTTACCCTCGCCCCAGGCTCGGCGCAACGCCCTGAAAGACCTACTTCTGAAATGCTGGAGACGTGGCAAGTTAAAGAACATTTCGTAGGAATTTTTAAGGCCTCTCTGGGAAAAAAATGATCACATCAAGGGTAAATAAATTTGAATTAACAAACTCTCCCCACCACCGCTTCCCCTCTCAATCCCTTCACTGTTGTAAAGAGAAAAGTGGGCGAATCCAGAGTGGTCTGAAGAAAGCAGACCGTTATCAGCTGGCGTCCTTTCCAGCGAAACGGGCAGTCACATCCATGGTGGAGACGAGGGACGCAGCTCATGGTGAAAACACAACAGAAGAGAGGTGTGACCAGGACCAAAGCGGAAGTGACCGGAGTTCCGCGGGGGGTCTGACACACACGCGCGTGCGCGCGCGCACACACACACACGCGCGCGCGCGCGGAGAGGCCCTGGAGGGCCCCACCGAAGAGCCAGGGGCTGACCCCGAGGACCCAAGGAAAGGAGAAAGGCAGCCAGAGGGAGGGTCAGAAAGATGGAGTGAGTCTGCGTGGCAGGGGACCCTCCGCGGTGTTCCGCATTATCACCCCGAGGGAGGACACGCGGTCTCCTGAAGGAAGTGGGCAGCGGCGGACACGGCCAAGCTTGTGTTCGGGGGGCAGAAGGCAGCCAGGAGGTGAGTGAGGAGCGGGCTTCCGTGGGGGCCCTGGCATTACTGGTTGAGACGCTGCGCTGAGCACCGCACGCACCGTACGTGCAGGATCACGTGGGATCGCTACCATGTTCACAAATGCAGTGAGGCTCGGAGACGTTATGCTACTTGCCCAAAGTCACATGGCAGGAATCAGCTCATCCAGAACTCAAGGCTGTCTGATTGCAGAGCCCACGCCTGGGGTGAGAACTCTCAACTGGTTCATTAGAGACGACACAGAAAACGGAGGAACAGGTGTGTCACCAGTAAAGCCATAGTGAAAGCACGTGGAGGATGAACAGCTAAAGGAGGGTGTGTTAGGGTGAGTGTGAGGTACAGTTTCCTGCAGCACAGCCTCCGAGAACCCGGCCAAATTCCAGGCTGAAACAGGCCTCTGGAGAAAGTGAGAAGAGGCTGAAGGCTTAACTCTGAGCCCAGCTTAACGAAGCAGTAGCAGGACGAAGTCGGAGGATGAACAAATCCTCAGCTACAAGGTCATGGCGTCAAATGAAGGTCAGTGGGCTGACTGCGACGCAGGATGTAAACCAACACTGAGAATCGGAACGACTCAACTAACAGGGCGCGGGAAGCACCTAAGCGACATGTCATCAGGCTGCAGCTAGATCCGGGGTCCACAGAAAGCCCAGAACTTGGCTGGAGGCTGGAGGCTGGTGACACTGGATAAAACCTAGAGGCTAACGGCGTCGGGTGACGGCTAGACCCAAGTACGACTGTGCTCCTCTGTGCGGGCACGGCTGAAGAGTGCTCCTGGAGGACTGTGCCTCTCCTCCCCCGCCATGGTCTCCACTGTCCCCTGTCCCTCCTGGCTGGAAGTCCCACCTTAAGCTAGGTTCTACCCCCACCCCCAGGGGTAGGAACAAACTCCCGATTCTTCTGACATCTTCCTCAGATGGGCAAGCGGACCCAGTCCATAAACGGGGCCACCCATCTATCGGCTCCCTCCCAAGACTCTTCAACCAGTCTCGCAAAAGGTTTCCTTGGTCCTCTTTCAAGTGCACGACTGTAAGAAGGGACAGTTCTGCCAGCTCTCAGTCTTTATGTGGAAGAGCCCACTGATCCCCGCCGCACTCGGGCCCCCCACTCCGTGACCGAGAGTTACCCCCAGAGTCCCAGCTCAAATCTCTGCTGCCTTCTGCCTTCTGGAGGAAGGAAGGCCCTCCCTGGCCTGAACCCCAGATTCCCAGCTGTGGCTGGACATGGTTTCCCGAAGTATCTCAGGATGGACGGGTGGCTCTCCCGGCCAGCACGGCTTTCTGGCCCTAGCCCTGTCCCACCGGTCAGCATCCCACCACTGTCCTGTGTCCGCCTCACGGCCAAGGAGTTGGACGGGAGTTGGAGGCACTGTGGACCTGCTCCACGGGGCCCAGGGGCGCCGAGCAACTAGCTCCTCAGGCTCTGAGCGAAACGCACTGATTTCCCGGATTGGTTTTCACTGCCTGCAGTTCCATCTGAAGAAAGGTCTCCCCGTGTTAAGGAGTATGGAAACCTCTGGGCCATACGGTCACTCCAGTCCCTTCCATCAGCCTGTGACAACTCCCCTCAGCCAGTCATGCCAGCATGGGCAGCTCACTTTAACTGCTCCCTGGCCCCCCGCCAGGAGCTGGCACGGCCCCTGCTCTGCAGCACCCCAGGGACCGGCTCCAAGGGACACTCTGGCTGGCTCTCCGGCTGATGGACAATGGCTGCCCAGATGCTGGCAAGAATTTCGCAGGCTTCATGGCTCTTTTCTCCCCCACCCAGTCACCCAAGCTCCCTCATGGCCTGTGGAGCCTCCCAAAGCTAGAGAAGACAGGCCTTGGAGGCTTTCTGAGGGGGCCAGAATAGCCACTGCACCCCGAGAGGGCGACGTGAGCCCGGCCCCGCAGCCTGCAGGGCTGCGTAGGGAACCCGTCCTCTACGCCCTGGGCCACTCCTGCTGTTCTCAGTGCTGGAAGCCTGGCTGAGGACAGGGACACCTGCCAGTGGCTCCGTGGCTGTGTGGGAGCACGGCCAAGGCTCAGAAGTGCATTCGGCCTGCTCACCTGCATGGCCTCCAGCAGACCTGCAGCTGGGTGAGAAACGCTCGAATCTTGGTTCTGCAGCTTACGGCTTAAGAGCGCTCGGCCTCCTTGCACTTTGGTGACACAGACGTGGTGACGGCTACCCGGCTGGTCTAGGGAACTACTGTAAGAGCAGAACATGATGCCTGCACACAGTAGTGCTTAAAATAATTATCATCACCATCTCTTAATGAGGCGTGTGCCTCCGATGCTGTTAAAAAATGCAAAATCTCTTTCCACGTGCATGCTTGGAGAGAACCTATAATTTAAGTGTTTATCACAGAATCCAGGTGACCTTGCTGCCCAGTCCACCCCCGATTCCACGGCTGCCCCCTGAAAGTGAACGGCCTGGACCACGTCTCTAAAACGAAGTAGGGGGACCAGCCAGGCGTTTCTCGCGCTGCAGCATGTGTCGGCTTCAGAAGGGCTTTCTGGACCCACCCACGGAGCTTCCAACTCAGAAAGGCTGGGTGGGCCTGAGGATCTGCATGTCCAAGCAGCCCTCCTATGCTGCTGCTGCTGGTCAGGGCCACACTGAGAACCACCGGACCGGGTCCTGACTGTCTCTTCCAGTTCAAACGTTTTATATTTTATATGCTTCCGCCAGGCATCACTGTTTTAAATATCTATAATTTATGCTTTTAGGATTTTATAGTCTCTCTGGGGTCTCACCTAGGTGGGTCTCCCAGGAAGTCAGCACGTGAATCCTAGCGGCTCACGGAGATGCTGCTGCGTGTGAGACCTTGGCAAGACTCCTCACCCACGAGCTTCCCCATCTGTACCTGTAGGACAGGTGTAACAGCAGCACCCACCCTGCCCTACATAATGTGTGCTAGGGACCGGTGGTCGCCCCCGAGTCCCCGCCACAGAGCACAGGTTGTGAGCCAGGCCCACGACCTGGCTCCCACTTGGTCACAGCCAGTTTCATTTCACTTTGCCAGAAACCTGACACAATTCTAGAGAGAACCTCTGCTGGGAACTCCTAAGAAGGATGTTCCTCCCTAATCGATGCTGAAAACCTGTCGAAGGCAAAGTCTTTCTTCCCTGTCCCTTTCTCCACTGCTTTCCTGCCTGGGATGCTGTCCTCATGGAGATACAATGCTGGAGTGGCAGCAGCCACCTTGCAACCATGAGGCCATCCAGCACTGACTCGCTGAAGATGGCAGAATGGAAAGACAGAAAGGACTTGCGTCCTTACGGGCATCTTTGAGCTGCT
>NW_011889067.1:172535-173371 GCF_000151845.1 Pteropus vampyrus
GCTTCCGCCAGGCATCACTGTTTTAAATATCTATAATTTATGCTTTTAGGATTTTATAGTCTCTCTGGGGTCTCACCTAGGTGGGTCTCCCAGGAGAATCCTAGCGGCTCACAGAGATGTTGCTGCGTGTGAGACCTTGGCAAGACTCCTCACCCACGAGCTTCCCCATCTGTACCCGTAGGACAGGCGTAACAGCAGCACCCACCCTGCCCTATGTAACGTGTGCTGGGGACCGGTGGTCGCCCCCGAGCTCCCGCCACAGAGCACAGGTTGTGAGCCAGGCCCACGACCTGGCTCCCACTTGGTCACAGCCGGTTTCATTTCGCTTTGCCAGAAACCTGACACAATTCTAGAGAGAACCTCTGCTGGGAACTCCTAAGAAGGATGTTCATCCCTAATCGATGCTGAAAACCTATCGAAGGGAAAGTCTTTCTTCCCTGTCCCTTTCTCCACTGCTTTCCTGCCTGGGATGCTGTCCTCATGGAGATACAATGCTGGAGTGGCAGCAGCCACCTTGCAACCATGAGGCCATCCAGCACTGACTCGCTGAAGATGGCAGAATGGAAAGACAGAAAGGACTTGCGTCCTTACGGGCATCTTTGAGCTGCTGAGCAATCCTGGATCCACTAGCTTCCAGGTTCCTGTTCATAAGAGACCACACTGGTGAGCAGCCACCACCCCTACAACATGCCAAACATGCTGACACCTGAAGCACCTTTGTGCTTAATGCCTGGGCATAGTACCGACTCAGTAAATATTAGATCTGGGCAATGATGAAAGTCCCAAATCTTTTCTTGTGGATAGTTTTTCTCATTTTCAATAAAATTTCTGGGTCA
>NW_011889067.1:173421-183483 GCF_000151845.1 Pteropus vampyrus
ACCGACTCAGTAAATATTAGATCTGGGCAATGATGAAAGTCCCAAATCTTTTCTTGTGGATAGTTTTTCTCATTTTCAATAAAATTTCTGGGTCAAAGAAACATGTTTCCCCCTCTCAGCCCCTGGCAACCACTAATCTACATCCTATCTCTACAGAAATCTATAGCCTTTTGTGTGTAGCTTCTTTCACTGAGCATAATATGTCTTCGAGGTCCAGCCCCCTTATAGATGTATCGGTGCTTCATCCCTTTTTGTTGCTGAATAATATTCCACTGTGTGGATATATCGCATTTCTCCATTCATCAGTTGATGGACATTGGGTTACTTCTATTTGGGGGCTATGATCAAAAATGCTGTTATAAATGTTTGAATTACAGAAAAGAGTTCGTTCCACTCTTCTTCACAGTTCATTTTTCACTTAAAAATCCATTTTGCAGATCTTTACACATGAACACATACAGACTGCGGGGTAGAAAAATAAGTGCATTGTAACTTTGATAAACGTGATGAGGAGAAGGAATTCGTATGAGAAGAAGCCACCTTTTTCGAATTAGGCAAATTTATTGAAAAAGAAAAGAGCTAAGAAGAGATGGCATTGCAAGCAAGCAGAAAAGGACAGGCAGGGTAAATGCTATTATCGCCTACCTTGGCAAATAGGGTAGCTTCCCTTGACATCCCTGGCCTCATTTCTTACAAAAAAAAATAGAGGGGACGGCACCGACAACTGGTGAACAGTCAGCAGGACAGACTGGACTGACAGGTGGAGTTGCTGGGCTCGTGTGACCCTGGCCCGACCTGCCCACGGCACAGCACCACCGACAGAGCCAGCCCCCACTCAGCACTCTCATCCAACACCCCCTTCCCGCTCCCCAGCCCAGTCCTGCACCCACCCTCCTAACCTCAGCCCATACGGTATAGACCCCTCAAGTGCTCCCTTCTTGAAAGCCTCCCACGTTCCTTATGAATGAGCCTGCGTAGTTACCCTGCAGGGGCTGCGTTTTGATCACGGATGCATTGCAGCCCCGGATGCTCGGAGCATCGGAAGGATGGAGAGAAGGTAAGGAGAGGGAGGAGTGACGCTCCACATTCCCCCGTTACCTGTTACTAAGGTTGTGAACTGTTCGCCCGCCCCCAGGCAAACCTCATGCAAGACAATGCAGGGTCTTCTTACTGCCGTCTTCCCCTCCTAAGTCAGAATCGGTTGCTATATTTGTAAGAATTCATTACTGAAATATTCCACCTGGCGACCAGATCAGACTGGCAGCAGAGGAAGGCTGATTATACAAAAACCCATCTGTCCTCATTAATCTGGGTAATGATGTGCAGAAGCCCAGCCGGGGACCCTGGAAGTTGGCACCGAGGGCCTCCGTGCAGGCGGTGACATGGCTGCACCCTCCCTCCCTCTGTGATGTGCTGGCTGCAAACTTATCCTGCATCGGACGTGATGACAGCCCTGGAGGCAGATCATTAGCTGGTGCTGGAGGAGATAGGGCCAGTGTCCTACAAAATCCGAACCTGTCCCGTCCCCAAACGCACGGGGGACCTCGTTAATCATGCTGTCCTTCCCCTGCTTTGCCACCGCCACCCGCCGCCCCCTCTTACACTTGGAAAAACAATGTAGCCTATTTTTTTAAATGTGGCTTTATGACAGTATACATTCTGGAAGTAAAAAATACCAATTTACATGCTGCAAACTTATACTGTCCCCCTCGCTGACCAACTCACATCCAGAATCTGAATCCCAACGCAGCCCCCAGGCTGACGGGGTTCGGTTCTGGCTGCCTCGCACGCCGCCATGTGCCACTCGCTGAGAGACCCCAGCGTGGAGCCCCCCTTCCCAACGGCGGAAATGCTGCCTGCACCGCCAGATCCAGTCCTGAGGGTGCCACGAGGGGCAAGCCGGGAGCAGCTGTCATGCCAACTGTGGGTCTGTCCTCATCCCTAACTATCCAGATGCCTGCCGGACTCTGCTTCTGAAGGCCCACAGACTAAAGAAACTAAGGAAATTAGTCTCCTTTGCTTCCTCTCCCCCCCCGTCCGCCCACCAAGATGGATTTTTTGAAATCTGCATTCAATTCCAATTAAGGGAGGCTTTTATACCTATTATAGAGAAACGACTATATTTAACACCACCCTTCACTCTAAATAGTAATTGGGTTTTATATGAGATGAAGCTTTTAAAGCTACCTTGAGTCTCAAAGCCTACTCTCTCTGCTCAGGGGCCAAGCTGGCTGAGCTCCGAGTGGAATGCAGCGGCAGGAGCTGCTCAGGCACCGGGAGACGCGCAAGGCACCTCCACGGTTAGACTGCAGAGCCACGCACAGAATGTGGCTGTCACATTCGAGGAAGGAAGCAGCTGCTTTTAAAAAAAAAATAGCAAATTGCAGGAATTGGACCACTGGGTTTTTTAAGAAGTCAGAATTAGGTTTTAAACATGACTGTGAAAAAGAGAGAGAGGAGAAATATGCAGAAATGTTATATTCTGTTGGGGAAAAAAAAAAAAATTTTCCTGGGGGGCAAAAAGAGGGCTTTTGCAATTTCCATTGAGAATAATCACAACGTCTCCCGTCTCTGCGTTTTTATGGCTACAAACCAAGATTTCTCCGATGTCACACCACAATTATCTGTGCAAAACTTCAAATACGTCGGAATGAAACACTGGTTGTGTCTACAGGACGAGTGTTTTAGAAATCAACCCTCCAGACATCCTCTTTTAGAATGCGTGAGCCTGGCTTGCTACAGCCCAGGCACCTGCCGTCACGCCCACCACTTTCCTCCACGTGGCGTGCAAGAGTTGACGGACAGAGACGCGTCAGAACAGGTTCGCTGGACCCCGGGAAGATGGTGGCGCAGGAAGCACCAGGAATCTGTCTTCCCACCTAGACAACTGCCCCGGCAGAACATAACTGATGTAACTATTTCAGAACTCTGGAGTTGACTGGAAACCTGCAGCTTCCAGGGGAAGGCTTGGAAGGTAAACTGCTTTCATTTTCTGTCAGTTTCAGCTCTCAGTTCACCAGCAGTTTACCCATCCCAACCTCCATCAAGTAGACTAACATATGCTGGTCCTCGGCAAAGAGAAACCTACAATATTTTTTAAGGCCAAACAAAAACAAAAATCAGGAAACCCTTGCGAAGGGAAGGAATCTGAATTCCGGACTTATCACGTTATTAGATTCAAGTTTCCAATTTTCAAGCAAAAATCACAAGGCAAACCTAGAAACAAGAAAGTATGGTCCGCCCCACCAAAAGAAAAAAAAAAAAATAAACCAACAGAAATTGTTCCAGAGAATGACTGGATGACTCATCGAAAGATGTAAAATGACTATCTTCAAGATGTCAAAGAATTCAAAGAAGATGTGGAGAAAGTCAAGAAAAATTACATATGAACAAAATGAAAATATTAATAAAGAGATAGAAAACCTTAAAAGAAACAAAAACCAAATTCTAGAAAGACTAGAACTGAAAAGTATAGTAATTGAAATGAAACATTCACTAAGTGATTCAAAGGCAAATTTGAGCAGGCAGAGGAAAGACTCAGCAAACTTAAAAATAGGACAATTGAAATTACTGAGTCTGAGGAACAGAAAGAAACACTATTGAAGCAAACAGAGCCAAAGGCATCTGTGGGACACCATCAAGCAGACTAACACATGCTCTGTAGAGTCCCAGAAGGAGTAGAGAGAGAAAAGGGTAGAGAGATTATTGAAGAAATAATGGGTGAAAACTTCCAAAGTTTCATGAAAAACATGACTATCAACATTCGAGAAGCTCCGCAAAATCCAAGTATGAGGAACTCAAACAGGACCCACTGAGACATCTGGTCAAACTGCTGCAGAACAAGGATGAAGAGAATCTTGAAAGCGGCAGGAGAGAAGCAACTTGTTATGAAAGCGAGATCCTCAGCCAGACTCCCAGCGGACTCCTCATCAGAAACTCTGGAGGCCCGAAGGCGGCGAGCTGACATAGTCACAGCTCTAAGAGTAAACACAGTCAACCAAGAATCCTGTATCTGGCAAAACTGCTCTTCAAAAGTGAGGAAGTTAAGACATTCCCAGATAACTCCCCAAAGCTAAGAGAATTTGTAACCACTAGATCTTTCCTGCCAGAAACACGAAAAGCAGTCGTGCAATTTGAAATAAAAGGACACTAGACAGTGACGTGAAATCATGTGAAGAAATAAAGACTTCAGTAAAGGTAAATACATGGGCGATTATAAAAGCTGGTATTACTATAACGATGATTTGTAACTCCTTGTTTTCTGCATGACTTAAGAAACTAATACATAAAGAATTATTAGTTTGTTTTGCATACATGCGGTATATAAAGATGTAATTTTATGACATCGATAACTAAAAGGCATGGGGACTGAGCTGTAAAGCAGTTTTTACATGTTACTGAAGTTAAGCAGGCACCCATTCAAATTAGTTTCATAACTTTAGGATATTAAACGTAAGCCCCATTATAACCACAAATATACGAAAAAGGAAATAAAATTAAAATGTATTATATTCGTGATTTTTTTTTTGCATATTTTCATAATGCAAATTGGACTGTAATTTTTTTGTGTAGAGATAGGTCATCACATCAACTGTTACAAGATTATTAATAAATGAATAAGGAAACTTTCCATGAATTTTCTTACTCTGTTTCTGGTCATGTGAATAAACCTAACCAATAAAACCATCTATCTCAGTCCTCATGTCTGTTTTTAAGTGTAAATTTTAGCATTTGTGGAAATCGGTCCTTAATTAGTCTTTCAAGATTTCCCAGTTCTAATGTAAATTTTCATAGCTATATTTCCCTTAAAAATTAGTCTGTATTCTGAGGTGTTCAAAGTTATTTCCTTAATTATCCAGAAAATGTTCTCTATTATTTTTCCCTTCACTAGACAAATGAGAGATTAATTTATTTATAATTTCCAGTTTGTCTTTTAATTGTTCATTTTTGACTTGACATCATTCTTTCTTCCTGCTTTCATTAGAGGTCATTTGCTTTTCCTTTTGTAAGCGGGATTCCGTCTCTGATCAGTCTCACCCACGGCTCATCCCTTTTCTGAGCCGTCGCTCTTCCTGTTGTCACTGCCTTCACAGTGTCCCATGTCTGCTGAGGATAACTCTCATTTTCACTGTTTTCCAAGACGTCTGAAACCACAAGTTTGAGGGTTTTTTTTTTAGGGGATTTCAACTTTTTCCCATGTAATTGAAGTTTGTGACCACGGAAAAATGGACTATATAATTTCTCTCATTTGAAATGTATTAAGGTTGTCTTTGTATCTAGTTACATTTTATTGTTGTTCAATGGATTCTTTACCAAAGGGTATTCAACTGTAAGGTACAAATTCCAATTTGGTCTATTTAATTAAATGTGGTGATGTCATTATCCATTATCTTTATATTCTCACTTCGTTTTGGCATCTGGATCTTGCAGAAAGGTAGGACACTGTGCTAAAATCTTTCTCTTCTGGGCTTTAATTTTTTTCTTCCTGTGTACTTCATACGAAATTATTTGGTTGCATGTGTTGATGATGTGGTGATCACTGCATGTATATTTCTGACCCATATGCATGTAGAGTACCTTGTCCTTCTTGCCAAAATAAAATGACCTCCATCAATCTTAATGCTTTCACGTTTTTAATTCTTAATTATATAATATTAATATCGGAGTCATTTATTTGAGATTTTTGGGTTTTATTTGTTTACCTGCACTGATGAGCTCAATACTTCCTATTTTTTTTCCTCTTTTTTTGAGACAGTCTCACATGAGTAACATGGGAGATTTCATTTGCCTTTATTAAATTCCAGACTAAGATTAATTTTATAAATGAGTATCTTTATTTAAATTTACTGTCATGAATAATATGTTATGGTCTCCTTGTCTCATGATCAGGGGGTTTGGGATAATTTTTTATTGGTGTTTTTCATGTTTTCTTACAGTTTCACGCTGTTTCATTTATTGTCTTCTGATATTAAAATAATTTTTAAAATTTATACTAGTAATGAACGCTAAGCTTATAAAATCATACTTGAAAATATATTTCTCTAATGAGCAAACTCAAAAATAAAATATCTTTTACTACTCCTCTGCCAGATGATCCATTTAGTTCACACTTAGCTCTATGTGACTCTTGCTTACCCTCTTCCCAGTTTTGTTACTATTATTTGGGATTTTTAAAAATGTTATTACAATGAAATTATAACTTTTACATTATATTTGTTCTGACTTTTGCACTTACTTTACAGAGTTTACATATAAAACAACTCTATTTAACTAGTTTATACTTCCTTACTCGACTCCATTTTTACTTATTTTGATTCATTTCTTGACCAGCTTAGCTGTTTTGTGGACTAATATTTCTCAGAGAGAGTTGATAGGTATTTTGCATTCTGGAGCCTTCAGTCTCCCTCCTCCGTGCCCAAGAGAGAAGAGATAAGGTGTCGTGGATGCCCTTCCACCTACAAACGACTTTGCTACTATAAACTTAGAGGCTAGAAGACTTTTCTTTCAAAACAGTATTTTGGAGAAGCCGACTTCAAGCCTGAATATAAAGAAAAGCCACTGAACCCTGCCATTTGTTTTTCACGATCTACCTGGGTGACTGTCGGAGTATATTCAAACTTTTACAAAGGGACCGCGATACGTGGTGGTCCTGCGCACATCGCTGTTCCTCTTCTTTCCTTTCATTCACGGTAAGTAATCCTTACGTAGTTGGCTTCTGACGAGTTTTCTTCTCTGTCTTTCCTATCACCTCTTTCTTCCCCTCTGGTCGCTTTTCCAGGTATTCTGTATCCACCTGTAGCTTCAACAGGGCCCTGGGCTCCACGTCTTCTTCCCTCACTATTTTTATTTCTTGCACTTTTCCTGCACATGTGTGAGGCTTTCTCAATCTGACTCAGTGTCAGGAGTTTTCAAGTGGTTTTAGCCATGGAAAACAATTTCAAACAAACTCTCAGATGCCAAAATTATGAAGAATTTTTTTTTTTTATAAAGGATCAGCTGCTCTTGTTAAAGTGGGGCTCAGGAGAGGCCCCATTCCCTAAAACCCGCTCACCTCCTCCCCCAGCCTCTGAGGTATGCCCGTGGGCTCTGGGGCACTCAGTTTGAAAACCACCGCTCTGCTTTTCTCGCTCAATTTTCTGCCATGTTAACTCACTTCTTTACACTTCTACTTTTGATTTTGATTTGACTCTTGATTTTTAATGCAAAATACTATATTTGATTTATTAGACTCCTTCTAAACTTCCTGAAGCTGTGTACCTAATTCCTCTATACTTCTGTAACTTCACAAAGCTTAAACTCTACATTTAATTGGCAACACATGCCAAAACTTTTTAAATTGGTCAGATTTATTAACATGTGGAGTGGTTTTAATAGCACTTGGCATTCGTTGATGGTAAGACCCACTGAAACGCCAAAATAGGAAAGATATTAATTTTCTTTTCACTAAAAAAAAAAGGCTAACTATACATTTCAAAAATAAAATTTGAACTACTGAAAACATCTGTCCGAAAGGTGGGAGGGGTACAGGATGTGGAACCAGCTCTGATAACCACATAAATTGAAAAGGAATGCAATATTCTGTGCATTTTTGTAAGTTTTTGAGTCCAGATCTGTTATCAACTATTAAAAAAAGTCATTAAATTTCAGTTTCCTTAGAAGCTTTCCCTATCGCAATCATCTCTCTTTTCATCAAAGTCCACTGCATTTTCATCTCATCCTTGGCTTCCTGAAGTTTATTGAGCTCAAATTAGGTATTTTCTAAAAATTTTCTGCTCCTTCCGATCATAAATTTTTTTCCAAAGGGCACGGTTCCTCGGCCTCTTGCGTCCCGGGCTCTCTTGCATGTCCAACTCTGTCATTAGGGAGAGGCCTCGGCCTCGATACTCGCTCGTAAGAAGTGTGTGCTTTTGCCTCGGTCCCCATCCCAATTCACGTGCCTCCTCTGGAGCCCCACATCCCTGCCCTCCCCCACCAGCCAACCAGCAACCTCCAGTTTACTTAGCCGAAGGAAGGCTCTGCCCAGTCTTCCAGTCTGAAGCGGTGTGTATTTATTTCCTTGTCAAAAACATGGAATGAAACACAGAGTCTCCTGTGTGCACGAATCCCACAGTTTTCCCAGTGGCCAATTCTCATTTCCCCATTAGCATACAGGGGATTGTAGCCCAAAAGTCAGGTGGAGAGAGACAGACACCTGACTCTATGATGGGGAAAGAATTTCCTATGGCCTCTTTTCCCTATATAGCCTTACTTGGTTCCTTGGAGCTTCTCCTAAGTTCTATAGAGCAGAAATTCCTCTTGGCTTCCAGTAAGTTATTAAATAATATTTCTGGTTTCTAACTTTGTTGGAAATTTGAATCTCCTTCTATATTTTCACAATTATGTCAGCGGGAAGGCGGGGGAGGGTAAACTTAAAGTCTGTAGTTTTCTGCCTTCATAAGCCACAAACTAGCATGGTCGTTTAAACACATGAAGACACTGAACAAATCTACGATCTGGCTTAAAATGATTCAGAACGACTGGTACGACTGAGCGAACTTTGCCTCTTGAGTGTGAAGATGTCAGTGGAGGACTTGTGTGTATGCATGAGCACATCTGTGCGCCTCTGCATGGAATGTGGACATGGGCACAGGCGTGCATGATGTGGGTGTGGTAAAACAATCAAAGAATGAACAAAAGAGAAATTTAATAGGATTTAAAATCGGAGTTTGCATGCTCATTTCTGGAGTGTTTCCCATGGCAATGGGGAAAGGTTACTTATTCTTCCTCCCCTGTGAACCCTAATCGATTTGGTGTGTGACACTGCAAGAGTTTTTTGGTGGTTAGCTACCGGGCACCCATTAACCACCCTAACAGCACCCCGCTTCAGTTCAGCTCTTTGATGCTTTCAGGGGAAACTGGCCCAATGGTCAGCATCCAGAGTGGGGAGTGACGGATCCGCCCAGGTCAGACCACCTCCCACACCGCAGGGCTGATGCAGGGCCCTGACCGAAGCCCACTAGTGCCTGGCTTCCCCCTGGCTCAGGGGCTGCCCTAAGGTGAGCAGGTGACCAGGGAGGTGTGAAGGGAAGTCTGCGGAGAGATTCTGAGAGAGGAGCAGAGACGACACGCGGAAAAGGATGCTTTCTCTTGGGCTTTAGAGTTCTGACGCCACACCCGCGGGGGGCGGGGGGGACGGTGCCACTAACGGGAGGGAAGTCACCCTGAGGCTGAAGGTGACACAGCAAAAAGCAGAGCAGAAACGAGGGAAGCGGCCGGGTCCTTGGGAAACTGTCGAGCAAACGACTCGAGGCCATCCTGCGGTCACCTGCCTTGGGAATCCAGTTCACGGACCATAAGCCACGGCTTTGGTAGTTTCAGCCAGTCTGAGCTGGTTTTCTGTGATGTCCAAACGAAGAATCCCAACTTGCTCAGTGATCGGGGGTTACGTTCACCTGCCTTTTACCTGAAACACGACATGAGCTGTTTCACGCCATCAGTTTCCAAAGTGGTCATGGCGCCTGAAAGGAAACGAGAGCCCAAGTGGCCCAGGAAAGCCAGCTGCGGACGTCAGTCAGCCCAGGCGACTGGGCGTCTCGCTGGGATGAAGCCACGCCAACTGCCCCTCTCAGAGCACCGCCTCACTGGATTTTCTTCTATGGCACAAATGGCACCATCAGTTGAGACCACGGTCACTCCAGAAGCAAAAGCGCCTGCTTCAGCTTTGACAGTTCCCGCCGCAGCATCGTTGTGGGACACGGGGCCCTCTCACAGAAAAGGAGATGACGGGTCCTGTAAGCCGAGACTTCCTGACTAGACTGGGGTGACCGCCTGTGTGACTCATATCTGTGTCCCCAGCACTGAACACAGGGCCCGACTCACAGACCACATCCCAGTGTTCTGTGAATGATGGAGCGGGGGATAGGGCCATCTGGAAAATCACTGAACTCTCCTAAATATATAAATACCCCTTCTTTCCAATGCCCACAGTTACCTAACAAAAGGTGACTGAATTAAGTGTCCCCAAAGTGTAGGATTTACTGCACAGGTGTTGTGAGGAGGAGGAGAAATGGCCAACCCAATGAG
>NW_011889067.1:183533-194852 GCF_000151845.1 Pteropus vampyrus
ACCACGGTCACTCCAGAAGCAAAAGCGCCTGCTTCAGCTTTGACAGTTCCCGCCGCAGCATCGTTGTGGGACACGGGGCCCTCTCACAGAAAAGGAGATGACGGGTCCTGTAAGCCGAGACTTCCTGACTAGACTGGGGTGACCGCCTGTGTGACTCATATCTGTGTCCCCAGCACTGAACACAGGGCCCGACTCACAGACCGCATCCCAGTGTTCTGTGATGGAGCAGGGGATACGGCCATCTGGAAAATCACTGAACTCTCCTAAATATATAAATACCCCTTCTTTCCAATGCCCACAGTTACCTAACAAAAGGTGACTGAATTAAGTGTCCCCAAAGTGTAGGATTTACTGCACAGGTGTTGTGAGGAGGCGGAGAAATGGCCAACCCAATGAGAGGTGACAAACGCCGCGGAGGCGCAAAGGGCCTCGTGACATGCACGTGGGCAGGGCGCCCGCTCCGTCCTGACCTTTCCACTTACTAGCCGTGTCACGGTGGATGACAATTCTCATGCTTTGCACAGGAGTTTCCAAAGAACCTTATGGGACTGTGGATAAGAGAGGAAGTTTCAGTGGCAGGATGAGTCCCGTGCAGTTATGGGCGCTTGGTAGGGGCAAGGTGACCGAGACTCTCACAGGAACTCTCGGCCAAAGAAATGATCACCCGTGAACTTCCCTGTGGTGAGGGACTCTGAGCGAGCAGCTCCTTCCCGTCCCCTGCAGCTGGCCTAACCAGAGTCCCACTAAAACAACATACTGGAGAAGGCCCTGAAGACGGTGATCGCTATGCACTCACGATGTAACAGCCAAAGAATCTACAGGTAAGAATTAAAAAACCTCTACACGGAAAGTGAAAAAATGTTACCGAAAAGAATTTTTAGAAGACCCAAATAATTTTAGGAACACACCATCTACATGCAGTTAAAGAATCAATAGTGTAAGGTCAGTTCACCCAAATTACCTACACATTCAATATGATCTTAATCAAATCCTAGCATATCTTGTAAAAACTGACAAGCTGATTCTAAAATTTACATTAAAATGTAAAACGGTCCACGATATTCAAAAACAGACTTGAAGGCAAAGAACGTGTTTAAGCGATGTCAGCTTCCGGATATGACAGCTTGTTACGAAGTTCCGGGAGCTGAGACTGCACGGCAGTGGCACACGCAGGAGAACTGAGCGCACCGAGTCGAGAGGACGGAAGTCCACGCCCGTGTTCTCGCGGATCCCGACAAAGGCGGCGCTGCACGCGGGATGATCCTTCAGCAGCTGGTGCTGGGTCAACCCGATATCCAGAAAAACACCTGAATCGCTCCCTCTCACCATAAACAACAACTCACGACACAAATGCAGCAGGTGAAGCTTGTGCGGGAGAGCACAAGGTCTTCGTGACCTTGGGATGGGCGGACAGTTCTTTAAAAAGGCACAAACATAAAAAATTGATAAACTGAACTTAAGAATTCCTATTTATTAAAAGATGCCAGGAAGAGAGTGAGAGGCAAGCTGACGAATGGGAGAAGAGGAACTGTACCCGGCACAGACCCAGGACCTCACGTATCAGTTTGCAGAGAGCGAGCAGGTGTCCGTTCAACTCTGGACAACTGTCCTGAACGGGAGCTTACGCAGAGCACACCCGATGGCAGACAATACACGAAAAGGTTCTCAACAGCACTGGTCATCAGGGAAACGCATGTTAAGAACACAATGAGACACCACTATACACTGGGTGGAACACTTTTTCAAACTGCCAAAGACAGTGGACAACTGGAACTGTCACAAGCACCTAATGGACATTTAAACCGAAACATTCACTTCAGAAAACTGTCGGTATTTACTAAAGCTGTAATTTATGCACATCATGTGACCCGTTAGCTCTGTTCCTATATATATGTGTATATGTGTATATATATATATATCTCTCTCTCTCTCCCCCCAAAAGAACTGCATATATATATGCACCAAAATACATTAAAAGAATGTTCTTAGTACCATTATTTTAATACCCAAAATCTGGAACCAAAGGAAATGTTCATCAATAGTATACCGGATATATGGCAGTATTAATGTTCATTAGAATATTATACTGTAGTAAAAAACGCACAGCACAATGGATGAATGTCAGAAGCATAACAGTAAGATGCGGAAGAGCAGAGTATGGCTCCACTCATGCTGTTTTAAACATGCAGAATGAATGCAGATGTCAGAAGAGCATTACCTTGAGGGGCAGTGTCTCGGTGAAGGCGTGAGGGAGGCGCCCAGGGAGCTGGCGATTTTCTGCTTCTGGACCTGGGTGCTGCTGACCGAGGGCTTGCCCAAGGCAACCTGGGAAGAGGAAGAAGAATCTGAAACCTGAGTGCATCTGACCTCAGAGTCCTGTCGGTCACATCATTTCATCAAATGTGTACATGCGGTGGTGAGAAGGTCTACTTCAAAATGAACAGGAATAGGAAGATGTCCAAACGACCTCTCCTTTAATCATGCATTTGGTGACTAAAATCATAGAAGCATGACTAAGAAACAACTGCCACCTAGTGGCATGCTGCCCTAATTGCAGGATCAGATCAGATATTTGGGGCATGACACTTCCAAGTGTCTACTGCCAACTCAGAGCAGCAGGAAGACAGCAAAATCTTGTTCAACCTCCAAACACACACCCAATATTTCTTTCTCAGGCAATTTTTATAAAAGGAAATCACTTCCTTTGGATGGCTTCATCCCAGGAATATGTTCATTCTTTATCCTATACTCATAAAGATAATATGCTGCCTACCCATCACTGAACAGTTACTACGTGCCAGACACTGTATTCACCTCTTTGCACGGATGTCAGGATGTCATTTACTCGGCATGACGATTCTCTGAGGCGTCTACTACTGTGGTACCCACTTTAGAAATGAGGACACAGAGTGCTGAGATTCTCAAGGTCAACACAGACATGGAAGTGATGGCATTAGGACTTTAAGCCAGGTCTGTAGGAGTCCAGATGCCTCACACTCCTACTTTCCAAGTGTGAAAGCTGGACGGTCTCTCTTCACAGCAGGGAGGTCACAGACGCGAGTTCCAGGGCCGAGGTGCCAAGGACTCACTGCGGACTGTGAGCAAATTGCTTCGCTTCTCAGGGCTTCAATTTTCTCATCTGCAGACTAAAAGCCTTGCCCAGATGATCTCTGAGGCTCCTTCCCACCCTATCACCTCATAACTCCCAACTGCAGAAGAAAGGAATTAATCTAAGTCACTTGCAATATGTTTTTGTGGTTTGGTACAACTATTTTTAGACTCTCACAGAATAAGAGCTCATTTTATGGAGCCAGTCACAAATTTCCCACAATCTTTAGGGGAAATTCAGGCTTCAGGGATTCTCGTGCTTAATGAGATGATGTAATGCAGGAAAATATATAACTGGAAGAAAATTTTATTAGTGTGAGTAAATGTACATTTTCAAGTGAATTACAAGGCCTTAAGAAGTAAATGTATATGCCCCACGGGGAAAATCACCTAAGACTGTAAAACAGAGCATGTAGTGTTCATTTTCAGGCATTCTGAGAACCTCTGCAGATGTGAGCAAAAAAGGAAAATTGCCCAGGACCTTTAACTCGAGAAAGAAAAACAAATGGCCTCAGAAAAATCTCTTCAATTAAACAAAGTGAGGACACCCTGTGACAGGTGCAAGTGTCAGATAAAGGAGCTTTATAAGGCAATGTGAGTTAAGGTATCCATCCAGCAGAAGGGTACTCGTGTAAATCTGCTGATGTGAAATACACAGGACCAGCGACATTGCAGAATGGTGCATGAACCCAGCCTGGCGTTCAAATAGTGAAGCATGCACCTTCTCATTCAACATGCCTAGCTTAAAAAAAAAAAAAAAGAAAAGAAAAGAAAAAAGCATGTTGGCTCATGCAAATACCAGAAGTAACATTCTGGGTCATGTAAATTTTTTGAGGTGCTTCTAACTTGTCACATACCTATAATAGGTTTGGCAGATGCCTCCTTGCAAATTTCAATCTGGTGATGTCAGTTTCAGACTGCACAACTGCGACAGACTGTTAGTGACGAGGAAGTCTGGTTCCCTCCATTATTATTTCAACGGCTGACCTCAAGTGAATAAAATAATGGAGGCGAATCACTGCACAATGAGAACGTGTCCAGGGAGGGGTCCTCTTGTCCTGTCTCACCTGTCTTATCTCTGCAGAGGCACTCCTGGTACGTTTCGGTCACTAAACAAGAACTGATCAGTGTGTAAGCTAAGAATAAATTCAGAGGGTAGGCGACTCAGGGAACACTGCTCACCGCTGCTTTCGAAACCAATAAAGCACTGCAAGGAGTCAAGGGACCACGGCTTTGACGGGACTAAAGCAACTGACACACGCCTGACCCAGGGCTCAGCATGCGAAGGGCCACGTGCACACGCCCGCAGATAGCGGCTGCACACAGGAAGAAGGCAAAGCTGCGCCTGCATCCGACACACCCAAGGGCTGCAGCCTCCAAGTGTGGCTGAGGGGCCCTCCGTGGAATGTTCCTCTGCTGCTGCTGTTCACACCCACCCCAACAGCCAACGCCCCCTTCCAAGCATCACCAGCTCGCCAGGGCTGCTGAGCCTCCTCAAGGCTTGCTCCAACCCTAGAAGGCCTTTGTCTCTCCCTTGCCTGACAGCGATTCATAAATCCAGAGATGCTATAGTAAGGATGAACCTTCAAGACACCTGGCCCTCTCTCTTCACGTCAGCTCAATCCGACAAAAAAGTATGTACCGTTGGCAACTAGCACTCTGCCTGACACGTGACACTCAAGTTTTCCTTATTAGATATAGAGATTGACACACTGTTCACATTTACGAGAGGAACAAGACCCATCCCGCTTTCTCTGAGTCCATAGTCCAGCTGTGGAGGTGAGACGTGTTCAAAAGTAACTCTAATTAAAGCGTGAGAAATCCCAGCCAGTCAGGGGGGCCTGTGGGAGGAGGCGGCATTTGAGGTAGACCCTGAAGGACGAATGATGAAGTCCGGCTGACTAGCAAAACGCTTCCTCTATCCTTTAGAATCTTTCCCTTCTAGCTTCCTTGCTCATTCTTCTGAGGATGTGCTTTCATCACTACCCTCCAAACAGACGAGCTCAGTAAGCAAGCCCTCCTGACTGTGTGGGCTGGACAGGTGGCTGGGTGGCTGGGTGGCTGGGTGCAAAGTGCTCCCGGCTCCTGTCTCTCATGCTGGGTGGTAGCTAATCAGGACCAGTTTAACTGATCGAACCCATGGCACAGCTTGCCCTTCACTGCGGGCAAGTGTCCTAAGCGCCTTGCAGAAGCCTTCTGCGAGACCCATCTCCGGGGTTCCCTGGAGGGTCCTGTGCTGTAAAACGGCCTGTGTACCTTCTCAGACTTGCCACCCTCCAAAGCCAAGTTCAGGTTCCACTCCCAGGAAGCTGTCTCGACGACGGGAGCCCACAGGGGTCTCTCCTGTCTCTGACTTTCTGCAGGACTGGCAACAGGAACAACAGTTCGTTGTTCGAACACATAAGGCCTGGAATCTCTATTTTAGATGAAATCATATTATCCTACAAGAGACGGGTACTCATGAACAAGACACTCTGCTTTAAGGTGTGGCCTTTCCTGGACACTGTGCAGACCTGGACTTAGAAGCTGCTGAGCGGGGCGAGGGGCGTAGGAGGGTGAACAGATGAGGACTGCGCCAAGTGTGGATCCAAGATCCCTCGCTCGCAAGTTGCTCATTTCCGTGAGATGCTTCTTCCTCGTCTAAAACAAATGAGATCTAGATCCCACTACTGCAAACTCAGCATGACCCTTAAAGGAGACAACCTACACAGATGCATTTAGCAGGGCGTGCAGCGAACTTCGGGCCCTCTACAAACGTTTGACCCTTCTCCTGGAAGCTCTAAAATGCAGGAAGCGGGTGGGGAGTCAGGGCGAAACCACCCCCTTCCTCCAAGGGTTCATGCTATGGAATTCTGAAACTAATAGTCTATGCTTAAATCGTTCGTTAGAAGATGACTCTGAAGAAGTGAAGCTTGGCATGGGAAATGGTTTGCAGGGTCAGCCTGCATAACAGAAAACTTTGTAATCCAGGAGAGAACAGGGTGGTGCTCTGTGCAGGCAACATCAATGTGCCACAACCCCACACAGCCAAGGATTTATCAAAACAATGCGATTCTCCCCCACGCCAAGGTCCTTGACAGCTACACTGCTCCTCCGTAATTACCTACAAATGCCTGCGGGTCACACTGGTGCTTCCTTCCCCCCTTCCCCCTGCCCTCCCCCCCCGCCGTCAGTGGCAGCCTCTCCCTGCCACTGGGGGGTCTCCTCTTGCAGGAGACAAGAGCAGCTGAACGTCCAGGGTCCTAAACCAGAGGACTCATTCATCGCACTGCTTTCCACTGGCCTGTTTACAAACTTCCCGTGACTCAGGAATTTAAACTTGCTTATGCAAAATAAGAGCAATAAGAATCATTGTGGTGACTGATGATGATGATGACGAGGAGGATGGGAGGGAGTTAGAGATGGTGCTGCAGGGAGATCCTGAGCTCGTCTCATGCCGCAGACACAGGAATGTACAGCTACGTGTGGAAACGGGCGAACGGAGCCTCCACAACAAGGGGCAGCACCGAGAAGGGTGGGAGAGGCAGAGACGCGGCTCCAGCAAGACACACACCCCAGCCACAGCGTCTCCTGCAAGGGAGCGATGGCGAAGGGACGAGGAGAGGGATTCCCGCCCCACATCAGGCACCCCAGCCCTTAATCTTGCACAGCAGAGAGGGGCCCCCAAAACACCTGGCTCTGACAACCAACAGGAATGTGCCCAGGAAAACTTCTGAAAGCCCCCACTCCTCCCTCGGGACCTCAAACTGGACATCTGATAACCATGCTGAGCTCTCCACTGCAATCAATCCCCACGTCCTGTTCAGCTCCAGATTATATTCCCGTGCCCCTGACTCCACGGCCTCCGTTCAGGCCCCAGTCACCTCCTGCCTGGCTACAGCCTCCAGGTAATGGTACTTGCCTTCAGTCCCCCTACCTCCTCCGAGCCCAGGCTCTAAACTCCTCCAAGCATGCACTTTCCAAAATATAACGGAGCTGTGCTCATGTTACGCGCCCACCCTCGACTGTCCTCAGAATGAAGTGTAGGGGAAAAAGTCTTATTTTCTGGCCCCTGCGTGCTTCCCCAGCCTGTCACCCTGTGTGCGTGCCCACTGATCTGGCCTCCCCGACTCTGTGCAGCTGCCCCCGTGTAGACGCTCTCTCCCTCCTCTGTGGCTTGGCCAGAGATGCTTCTCTTCACTGGAGGGTTTTTCCTCCTCATTCATCCACCAAGTCTCGATGTAACCATTGCATGAGTTTCCTGGAGCTGCCACAACAAAGTGCCACCGACGGGGTGGCTTAAACAGGTGGCACGACCGTCTCTCACTTCTGGGGGGCCGCGGGCCTGCAACCCAGGTGTCAGCAGGACGGGCCCCTGTGAGGGATGTGAGGGCTGTCTGTTCTGTCCCTCTCTCCTAGCGTCTGGTGGCCTCAGACGGTCCCTGCCTTGCAGATGGCCTTCCCCTGTGTCTACACACTATGTTCCGTCTTCACACGTCTCTGCATCCCTACTTCCCCTTGCGATGAGGGCACAGTCATACAGGGTCGGGGCCACCCTACTGGCCTTAATGTGATCACCTTAACTTGATCACGTGCGAAGACCTGACTTCCAGATAAAGTCGCAGTCACAGGTGCTGTGGGTTAGGACTGCAATGTCTTTTCGGGGGACACAGTTCAACCCATAACAGCTCAAATACCTTTCCTCTTCCGGCTTCCAGTAACATCCCGGCCCCCTCATATGAACACTCCCCACAAAGCTGCAGGCACTTCTTCACCCAGCAACGCACAGGCCGGAGGTGAGGGGATCGGACCCAGTAAGGCATCCCGGCCTCACCGGCTGTTTGCCCTGCAGGGAAACGGAACTGCTCCTGATGGCCTTCTGCGTCAAGGACCAGGGGACAGACGTTAAGGCCAAGGCTCACCCAAAGTGAGGCGCCCAAGAGAGCCTTTGCACACCCCGCATTATGCCGCGATGATGAGAAGCTACACCCTTGGGGTAAGACTGAGCCAGAATGGGACTTCCTGCCCCCAGCCCAGCGACGAAAGGACAGCTGCTCTGGTGCCAGACAGAGGAGGGAACAGAATCTTCTCCATCTGGAGAAGGGGCACACGGGCACCAGCCCTAACGCAGAGGAGGAGCCCAAACGGGCACTGCCGAGGCAGTCTGACGTCCAGGGCAGGCTGATGGCATCTCGTCAAGCCCTCCTTCTCCCCACCTCCCATACTGAGCCACTAAAACTGAAAATACCTAAGCTCTCAATGTTCTTTACAACCTCCCACCAGCCTCCCCATGCTTCCACCCTGCCTGTCACCCCAGTACGTCCCCGACGCCAGCTGAATTACCGAAGACCCACCTCAGGCCTCGCCTCCCTCCGTCGCTGCCTCGCTCCGTGCTTTCGCATATGTCCTTCCTTCTATGAGGTCAACACATGCCTTGACGAGACACCCCCGGGATGCCCTCCCCGGGCCCTGTGTCCTCCAGGGAGATGCGCCTATAACAAGCCTTCGTCCTCGCTCGAGAGTGGACCTATGAGTAGTCGGTGTCTATATAACGTAAAGCTGGGCGATGATGATGCACTACTGCAGATTCATCCTCAAAGCTTCATCTGAAACAGAAGCGTGGAAACAGGCTCCCAGCTACATATTCATAAAGGACAAGTGGATTAGGCGGCCGAGCCTCTCAACACTTGGCCCCTCGATGAGAGTTAGGGCTAAACCCACTCACTCTGTAGAACAGGCAGCCTGGCGGCCCTCTGGGTAACAACTATTTTTCTGGCACACACCAAGACCCAGTGACACAAGTATCACCTCTTCCTGACTCGATGACGAAGCCAGTTTCCTAGGGGTCCTGCGGGCTGTGGGAACCCTACCGAGACCCGCCCCCTCATCCCCGCCAGGGTCAGGGAAGACAACAAGCACGCCAACGGTCCCTGCTCTTGCACCCCGCCTTGTGAGCCCCTGCTTGTCCAGGGAACCCCGGTTTAGAGGAGGAAGACTTCTAGCTCTAGCCCTGAGCACCAAGTCCTTAATGAGATGGTGAGCCCTCGCCCACCTCCCGCCCCACACGCTTACAGCCCCGCACCCACCGGGCTCCAGTTCCAGGGCCCCACCGCGGTGCCACCTCCTACCTGCGCTCCTGTTGTCCGTTCTCGCCCCACCTCAAGTCTCAGGTGTGCATCAGAATCATCCACGGAGCTCTGCGAGCTCTGAAATGCTGGGTCTCCCCGCCCTCGACGTGCCCAACCACCACCTCCAGGGGGCAGGACTGAGCTCCCTGCTTTTCACGGACCTGTAACCGGGACTAATGCCAGATTTACAGTCCAGAGGGAGGGCAGTGGTCCCCAGCAATCCCCACCCCCCAGCAGCTACGCCCCTGTGCCCAGGAATGCTCCACCTCTCGTGATTCCCACAGCCCCACCTCCTCCCTCCAGCCTCACCAGGCACCTGAAGGCCCCACTGGTGACAACGCTCACGGTCACGGCCAGCTCAGCTCCCTTCCTGCTGGAGGAATTCCGGGACCCTCTACATGGCTCTCTGCCGCCCTGGTGAGGGCTGGGCAACCTCACCATTTCTTACAGAGCTTCCCGAATTAGCAAATGAAATGAGCTCTGCTCTACCTTGAGAACTAAGTTGACAGTGAGAAATCAATTTTTGAATCCAAATTCAACAAACTAAATTCATTTAAAAAAAAAAAAAACCTTTTAGACCCTTTCATTCTATTTTTCTCAAATTATTTCTTTACTACTGTATTTCAAGTTCCTACTTCTGATGGGCCCCTCCTTCACCGCAGATCAATCTGTGCATTTTTGTCGAAATCTACCTGCTTGTATCAAATGCCAGGAATGACGCATCCAAACCAACACCAAAGACACACGCATGCTATCCTGTCACTCACTTCTAGGAGGAAATCATCTGTACATTTAGTTTCGAACCCATGGTTCAGTTCAGCTACCACCAATTTTCCTGATATAAATATTTTTCAAAAACAAAAAAAAATGAAAACAGTGTGAGAGCCTTTGCTACTTGATTTCAGTATTCCTATATATTGTCGAAGATTTCCCGATTTCTTTATGTGCTCTTTTCAAATAGTTACTCTTCATTCTCAAGTGTGATTACATTTTGTCTTGGGAACAAAACACTTCCCAAGGGACTTGTGCCCAGTCGCACTCTGTGAGGCCACCCGTGGACACCTGAGTTACATGCCACACGGGGGACGCGACGGTGAAAAGCAGTCACAACAGTGGTTCTGCCAGTTTGTCTCACCTGGTTGCTTCTTAAACACTGGGGAAGAGCAAACGGAATATTCTCAGCCTCTGGCGAAGCCCCAGCAAGACACTCCTGGGGACCGCGGGGGCAGGGGGGGGCGTTGCTCATTTTGTGGCTCAGGATGGAGAACGGTCACTTGGTGTCATTAAAACGAGGACAAGCTGCCCATCAATGCAGGGCACCAGAAAAATGTGGCGTAAAGGAGAGGACTCAAATTCTCCAAGCTCTCACGACGTGCAGGACGCACCCTTCTCAACCTACCAGCACTGAGGGAGAAGAGGGGGCTGGATGCGGCCAAGGGTTCGTGTGAAAATGCCTAACGACCAATTTAAAATTTGCAGTTTACAAAAAAATTATTACCAAAGTCTGTGAGAAACAAAGAGCCTCACACGCCCAGACCCCATCACCAGTGCCGCCTTCTGAAGTGCGGGTGAGGCCGGGATGCAGGAGCCCCCTGAGGGATGACGAAGCAGCAGGGGAGGAGTGAGAGGCCGGGGCACAGGGAGGGAGGGATGCACTTGCTGTATCTATCACTGCATAAAAATTACCAACCGAGTGGCTCACAACAGCAGCAAACTCTGATTGTCTAGCAAGTTCTGGGGGTCAGGAATGGAAGTGGCAGAGCCCAGGGGTTCTGGCTGAGGGTTCCTTACAGGGTTGCAGCTCTCTGGAGGCCTGACTGGGTCCCCAGGCTCACTCGAGTGCTGTTAGCAGGAGGCCTCAACTCCATGTCACCTGGGCCTCTCGACAGGGCCCCCTTAGTGTCCCCGAGGACCTGGTAGCTGACTCCTCCCAGAACGAATGATCAGCAGAGGAAGCAAGAAGGAAGTCCTCATGCCACTGATACCATCACTTCCGCTTTACCCTCCTCAGGAGGAGGGAGCTGCTAAGTCCACCACACGCTCAGCAGGAGGGGGATTAGACTCCACCTCCTCAGTGAAGGACTATCGACGAATCTGGGTGTTT
>NW_011889067.1:197642-206361 GCF_000151845.1 Pteropus vampyrus
CCCCCGCCGAGACATCTCCCCTCTGCCGTGATGTCACCCTGCCTTCCACAGTGTCCTACTCCTTCGCTACCTCTTTGCCGGCTTCCATTCCTCTACACACCCACCTCGTTTCTCCTCAAGGACTCAATTCCAGGCTCTCACTTTATGACCCTGCCACACTGCCCTGAGTGGTCTCATGGGTGCGGAAAACTTCATTACCATCCAAGATGTCAGAGCAATGCTCGGAGCTCTTAAAAAAAAAAAAGCCCTAATTGTCCACTTTAAACCTCCGCTCGGCCACCTCAGAGATCATTCATATTCAGTGTGCCCAGAGCTGAATGGGTTATCGACCCTTCAAACTTGGTTCTCTTCCAGGACCCCTCCTCTCAGTAAATGTCAAAAAAAATAACGAGAGCAAACATACACTCTCTGCTTCCATGCCCCTAGCACTGCGCTACACACATTATGAGTGACTTCTAGAAACCTCTTACTTTGCATAAGAATTCTGAGGGCTGGTACTTTATCAGTACCATTTTACGAATAAAGACACTACGTAACCGAGAAGTTAGATTATTTCCCTCTGTTGGTAAGTGGTGGCTCCACTGTCTACAGAGGTGTCAAGCCAGAAACCAGGGAGACCCCACCAACAGCCTCACCTGGGTAACCTCCTAACAACTCATCGCCAAGTTCTGTCCATTTCTGCTTCTAAATAGATGTGTATTCTCTCTACTCTCTACCCGAAACCATCTCTCTTTTCCACCACCCATCAGCTCTTGCTGACATGCCCACAAGGTCCTACCCATCTTCCCATATCCCCTCTTGTTCATTTCTAACCCATCCCCCACACTGCGGCCAAAAATACACTTTCAAAATGAGAATCTGATCACTTAAGTCTTTCAATATCTTCCCATTTCCTCTAGAATAAAGACCAAATTACCAATGATAGCCCGCAACACTTCTCAGAGTCATCCTCCCTGCCTCCCAAAATGATGTGTTCTTTTCCTCATGGCATTAATCTCGCTCGGGCATCTGCCTCGTGATTTGTTTGGCATTTGTATCCCTTGCTCGTTGGTAAAGTCCTTGAAGGAACCAACCATGTCTATTGTGCTCATCACTGCATCCTCCTTCAACCACCACAAAGCCTGCAAATAACTGGCACTCACTGATATCTGCTGGACAGGTGACGTCTGTTGGATGATAAACGGAGGATGGATAATGGACGGATGGAGGATGAATGGATGGAAGAATGGATGGAAGGAAGGATGGATAGATAGATGAGTAGATGGAGGATGGACAGATAGATGGATGGAGGATGGGTAGATGGAGGATGGATGGATGGAGGACAGACGGATGGATGGACGACAGACGGATGGATGGAGGACAGACGGATGGATAATGAATGGAGAATGGACAGAGGATGGATGGGTAGATGGAGGATGGATGGATGGATGGATGGACAGACGGATGGATGATGAATGGAGAATGGACAGAGGATGGATGCATGGATGACTGAAAGAGGGACAATGACAACCAACTTGCCCATTTTTGTTCTGCATACTTATCTAAAAGATGTTTTGTTTGTTAATTTTTTGCACACTCAGCCATGCCTTCAGCATGTTGTGTGGGTGTTAAGCACCAGAAGTCAAGTGATTCCTATAAACCTAAAAAGAGGCCAGCTGCCAGACTCACGATAGCGAAGAATAAAACTGAAGAAAACAGGGTTCTAACTGCAGCAGGAGACAGGGCAGGGGGCACTCACCTGGTGTCTGGAAAGGTGCTTCCAGTCACAGCACATGGAACTCTGGAGAGTCTCTTTGCTTTCTTAGTTTCTCCAAATGCTAGTAAAAAAAAAAAAGAAAAAAAAAAGTTAGGATACAATGCTGTCTTCACCTCTAAGAATACTTATTTTAACCGGTTTCAGTTTATTTCAATTATATTATCTGAATTCTCCATATAGGGGATGTCACATAGTATATAAAAGGGAGGTTTAAAGTTAGAAAATTCATATGAGAAATAAGTATGGCATTTAAATTGCATTCGGTGTTGTTTTTAGACCAGGTACTAGAGTTTTGCTGCATTTAAAAGTAGCAATTTAAATGTTCTGCTCCTTTTATTCAGTGGTCATTTATTTCCTGCTCTCCAGACATTAAATGACTATAAAGGACGCCGGGGTTAATTCATTATTAGAATTACTAACTTCTCTTTTATCGTAAATGCTGCTGAGTAAAGTCATTTTGTACACTGCAGTTCATGGCTGCACCATACTGTCTACATGTCAATCATCAAAACACATTTAAAAAAAAAAAAACTATAAGCACCACAAATTGAACTTCATCTTCATTTTATAATGACTTAGTTCTATCTGTGCACTTTCCAGAAATCACCTCTGAAAGGGAAGAGGAGCGAGCTTCAGATCTGTGCTAAGTGTGAGTAGGATAAGTATAGTGGATGACCTGGAGAGAGACCCACAGCACCGAGAAACAGGTTCATTTGCTGCGTTTGTTAAGTGTAAACAAACACATCCACTTAGCTGTTAATAAAAGCAGTGGCAAGGCAATAATAAACTTGGCCGACACGAATAAAGATGAAGTGATGAATACTGAATGACAAAAGGCCCCCGTTAAGAGACACAGGCCTGAAATGTGTTAGTCCAAATGCATGAGCATGTCCACCTGTGAGGGCAGAACCTGTGCGTTTCCCAGGAATGCTGACCTTCCCACGCGTCAGTGCGATAAACTCGTTCTCCACCAAGACCGCTGGGTGTATCTTAGATTTCGTATTTTCCAGGCAGGAGGGAAGCAATGCTCATGAATGGTGGGTTCAGTGTCCCTCTGCCAGTGGGTGGGTGGACATGGCTGAGAAGGGACCCAGGCTCTGACTCAGAGAAACGTCAGCCTCTTGTTCATAAGGGTTAACTCCCAAAGTGCAGTTTCAAAAACCTCTTTGAAAGTGTTTATACCCGGAAAATAAACAGAAGATCTTATCCCAGGGGAGGGAGAGAAAGTGATGCCCGTGATAACCACACGCGGTGAGGGGTCAGGCAAACCCGCAGATTGGGGAGTAGATCGATTTGCCTCAGCTGGGGGACCTCGGGCCAGTCCTTCTCCCACTCTAGGTTCAGCTGTATACGCTTTCCTTTTTAAAGACAGAACTCCTCCAGATTCTCTTTAGCTGGAATATTCTAGAATGCTCTAAGAGCATTTTCATAAATTCAGAGATGTATGCATTGCATTTTTTTTTTTTTTTTTTTGGCCGCAAAGTTTTCACCAATAAAGACTGGCCTCCTCCGGTGGGAGCATGAGCACCCTGTAAGTCTGGTCGTGGAGAGTCAATCCTGCATGGCGGTCAACCACTAACGACACACACCGAGCGCCAGGAAGCTTGTCTCTGACAAATGTACCGCTAAAAACCGAGCCCTGAGATGTCTGCCTTCCCTTGAGCTTGGTCTCGAAGGAGGCTCCTTCTGCTCAGGAGATGCCCCTGCAGCAACCTTTGGTTCACTCTTTCCTACCTGTATCGATACTTCCAGCATTCGCCAAATAACTAAAATCGGGTTTTACATCTGCCGACGCCTTTTTTCTTTTATGACACTAAACAGACTTTCCGCAAATTTCGACAAAATGCACCGCGTCACGACGTTTCGGCCAACAACGAAGCATGGACACGGCAAAGGTCCCACAAGGTCATGAGGAAGCCGAAGCGTTCCCAAGGGCGAGCGGGCTCGGGGCCCCGGCGGCAACCGCGTGCCCTCGGCTTTTGCAGGTAGAAACGCCCGCGGACGGACACCTGGGCCCGGGGCCTCCACAGAACCACCCGCCTCTCCGACCCAGGAAGCCAGCTGGGCCGCCTGTGATGTCAGCACCACGGCGAGGGGCCCTCCAGCCATTGCTGTTGAGCAACTTTGAAGGAAAAACAAAAGTTTTTTTACCTGTGAGGCCGCAGGTAGCGGGAGCAGGTGAGCGCGGCTGCACGCGCGCGCCTTACGCACGCGCCTTACGCACGCGCGCGCGGCGCGCGCCGCGCACCTGGCCTGCGTTTCCGCCTTTCGGGGGGCGTCCGCAGGCTCGCTCTTGACTGGTGAATTTCAGACCTGACGGCGAGAATTTAAAGCACTGGGCAGAGAAAAACCCAGCAGCCCAAAGGGTCGGTTATCAAATGCACCAAGAGCTAGATCAGAGGAGGCCGCCTAGCTCTTCATGGAGTCGCGAGGCCGGCCAGGTGTTTGTCTCAGGTAGAAATGGCCTCGTGGAAGCAGAGATGCCGGATCAAAGCATGCCAGGCACTTGCATTTCAGAAGGAAACGCCACCGGCAGGGCTCGCAGGGCAAGCACTCAGGTGTCTGCGGTGCTGCCGGTAGAAACACACCTGCGCTGCCAGCGTCTGAAGCGTCACACGTGCAATGACAGGAGTAGGCTGTACCATCGAGGTGTGCGCACCCTAGGATGTTCGCGCGACCGGGAAATCGCCTAACCACGCGTTTCTCAGAACGTCTCCCCGTCACTAAGCGGCACTTGACTATCTGAAAAACATTTTTTAATGACAGGACTAAAGAAAATGACATACAACAATGCATGCAGAGAAAAGGTTACCTAAAAAAAGAAATTAAGTCAAATTGGCTTCGGTCTTCTCTGCTACTTTAAATGCCACAAGACAATGGATTAATAGCTGTCGAGTTTTAACGGTCGATGCGGTGACCCAAGAAATGTTTGGTCAGATTTCAAGGCAACAGAAAACCATCTGAGACGTTTAAGGTCTCAGATATATACCACCTGCATACAACCTGAAATGTATTTTCCAACGGGCTGAGAATTGGGCGATATTCAAAGCCAAGAAACGGGACGGCAGCATTACAAATGAAACTGCAATGAACCCTGAAACCACTTAAACTGAGACAAGCCTATTTATCAAACATCTGATCATAAAATGAAAGGCAAATGACAAAAATTACCCTTGCAGAGAAAATAGTACATAAAGAGTAATCATTTAATATCCATCAAGATCTAAATTTTCAGATAATAGAAACAAAGATTAAGACGGAAGAGAATGAAATAAAGTTTTTAAATTTCTGTTTCTGAAATCAAATATTACTTCCTTCTTGGGTCTGACGATTGTTGAATATAGGTTAAAAGCTTTCTTAAAAATTAAACAATCATAGAAGTAAAAATGACGGCTCTATAGATATCTATGCTTTTTCAAATGATATAAAAGATATAAACAGTGAAGCCATTTAATAAGGAAAAAAAGAAAACTTTAAAAACAAAGAGCATATAAAGTAAGGCCAGATATTATAAATTATGACTGAAATTAGGCCAAACTCATTTTTGAATGGAGATTTAAACGTGCTGTTTATAGAAAGCATTCTTAAAATGCGGTGGAAAAGATGAAAAGTGAAAGGACAGGCAAGAATATATCGAGCAAAAACAAAGTGAAGATATCGATTTACAGAAAATAAAGTTCAAGAAAATAAAAGAGTATTAAAGAGTACGAAGATGGTTATTTTATCCTGATGAAGAACACAATTTACAGTGAAAAAAGTAACCATAATGAATCTTTTTGTGTCTCATACTCTGTATCTGCTTACCTATAGAAATTGTATAAAGTAAAAAAAGATATGAATACAGATAGAAATGGCTGAAAAGCAAGCCAGTCTCAGGTGTGACAGATCAGGAAGGTAAAAACTTAATAAGGATATAGAAAGACAAATACAGCAGGTCTTCGAATAACATCATTTCATTTGACATCATTTTGTTATGATGTTGACAGAAAAGGAACCTATTTCCGGCAGGGCCCCGTCCGCGTGGAGTGTGCACGTTCTCCTGTCTGTGACGGTTTTCTCTGGCCGCTCTGGCCTCCCCCACGCCCCAGATATGTGCACACGAGATGAATCGTGTCCCTCCACTGTCCCTGAGGGAGCGGATGGGTGTGAGTGGCCCTGCCATGGGAGGGCGTCCTGTCCAGGGTCAGGCTCCGGCCACCCTTGACCCTGAACTGGAATAAGCAGGTTGGAAAATCATCATCTTACTGGTGCTTACTCATCTTTATGATGTATGGATAGCTCACATTTATTTCTCTGTTTAACATGAGAAGAGTTTGGGGTCTTCATTTAGAAGTCTGGTGAAGTTATTATGACCAGAAATATGCTGTAGGAACTTAACTTTTGTTTCTATCGATTAGCCTCTGGTAAAATCGGTTTCTTTAAACATCATTGTAGTTAAGGTCACAGTTTCCAAGAACCTACTGATGACATTAAGTGAGGACACATAATGTAATTTTTAAAGTGATGTATAAAAATAAAAGAATTTGATATTTAGATGACACCCTATCTAAAATTCACGAAAACAAAATTGATCATATTAATTGGCCAGAAAATAAATTCAATCATTTCAAACAGCAGAAATTATATGGGCCAGATCTACATAGAAAGCTTTCTTGAAATTATAAATTAATTTTTTAAAAAGAGAAAATTTGATTTAGTGCTATATTAAAAAAATGAATATCAAGGTGTCATTAACATTAGAAATCAAGAATGGCTTATGTATTAGAAAATCTATTAATATAATTCATAATATTAATAGTTCATAACAAAAATTAATCTCTTATTTTTTTAAACATACACTGAAATGGAATTTTATAAAAATAAAAGTTACTGTATCCAATAAGTCATGCTATCGACATGACTTACCTTAACCTTGATCACCTGGCCGAGGGCGTGTTTGTCAGGTTTCTCCACTGTAAAGTTACTCTTTTATCCTCGTTCCCAGCCACACTTAAGCAGTGAGGACTTACTTGTACGCGGTCTCCACATAATTTATTTGGAGGTTTTCTCCATGGGATATTTGTCTCTTCTCCTCCCTTGATTTACGTATTCAGTCATTATTTATATCAGTGTGGACTCGTGAATATTTATTTTATATTTTGGGTTCTAATCTAAATACTACTTTATTCTGTTGCTCAGATGGGTCCAGCTTTGGCCACTGGGCTCTCCAGCTGGTTCCTGCAAACTGGGACATACCCCATCACTTCCTCTTTGGAGCAATTCCTTACTTTTGGGCTCTGGGCCCATCCTGTATATTTTCTACCCCAGACCTACAATGAGTCACTTCTCCAAGGGGCCCTGGTTCCTTTAGCTGGAGAATGGAATTAAAAACCAAGATGCCTAGGCACTAGGTGTTTCATTTTTTAAAAATCTGATATGATACCATGCTGACAAGGATGTGTTAAAACTGGCATTTTCCTCCATTACTGATGAAGAAGGGAATGATATGATCTTTCTGGAAAAGCAAATTCTCGATGTGTATAGAGCCTTAGGACTTTTTATACAAACTTTGATGTTGTATCTCACTTCTGAGACTCTGAAAAGATTTTTTTCCATAATACTTGTAATAGCACAACGGTAGGAAAGCCAAAACAACATGGAAATGGTTAAACAAAAGAAAAAGAGTCATTAAAAAGTAAGCTGACGTCACCTTAAGTTATTCGTTATGCAGGATGAGGACACGTAGAGATACATGTGAATGAGAAACAATGACATATGTGTGTGTTTATATTGAAATGTAATTTGTTTTATGCTGTATGCTATAATTTATTTACGTGGAAACATCTTTAAAAATAGAAGAAAAAAATTGTATGTTAATAGCGATGGCAGCGGCTGGATGACAGAATTATTTATTTTTTATTGTTTCTGTATTTTTTCAAATATTCTTTAAAAGTTGGTACTTACAATCACAGAAAACTAAACGGAGGCTCCTTACGGGCAGAAGATGGGAGGCTGGGGGGCCTAACGAGATGGACCTACGTTCTCTAAATCACACAGCAGATATGTGGCAGTAAGTGAACTCGACTCAGCAGGTGACACTAGAAAGAGCAGGGACTGTAGGCTGAGGGGTCACAGTCCTCTCTGTTGATCGGCTTTGTCCCTCTTCTCAGACTGGCTAACTCCTTAGACAAGACACACCTTCCTGGGTCACAGAAGGACTGGGGAAAGGAGGGGACAGATCCTGAAGTATCACAGTGGGTGGAGCGCGTTGAAATTACAAAGTCAGAGAAACTTGGCTTTCTGAGGATGGCACGGCGGGTAATTAATTCACATGGGACTCTGAGTTCTGGGTTTGTTTTTTCTCTTTTGCGAATCTGGGTTTGTTTTGGTGGCGAAGTAAGTAATAATCTTGTGTCTGTCTTCCCCAGCTACAGAGCTAGGTCACGTGACCCAAAGTTTTACCAAAAGCAGCACTTTTATTCTGTAAAGTTGCCAAGGCAACACCAGCTGCTTATGACATCATGTGACTGAGGGGACACAGACTGATTTTAGAAGCCTAAAATTATCACTCAAGCTGCTCACCAAAATTCTGAAACAGCCAAGATGGCCCCAAGCCCGTGGAAAAGCTTCATAAATACTGTGCTGTGAAAACAGCAATGGTAATGAATTATGGATTGTCCCCTGGAGTCTGGTGCCACAGCCGCAGGTCCACGCTAAAAACACACCCGCGGTCGACACACGGTGGGCACGCAGCACGCACCTGCGAAGGTTCCACGGAAAGGTTTCCCAATACCATGGTGCATGAAAATAATTTTTAGTTTTCGTTAATGGACTTTAAAAATTAAAATCTTTTTTTAATTTAAGTCAAATTATTTCTCGAACTGTTCTAATTCAAGATATATTGAAGATGAAGAATAGGAATGGTTCTTTCCTATTATATAGTAATTGGGGACATATTCATACAATAATCACTTCAATATTTTA
>NW_011889067.1:206411-213116 GCF_000151845.1 Pteropus vampyrus
GATGGCACGGCGGGTAATTAATTCACATGGGACTCTGAGTTCTGGGTTTGTTTTTTCTCTTTTGCGAATCTGGGTTTGTTTTGGTGGCGAAGTAAGTAATAATCTTGTGTCTGTCTTCCCCAGCTACAGAGCTAGGTCACGTGACCCAAAGTTTTACCAAAAGCAGCACTTTTATTCTGTAAAGTTGCCAAGGCAACACCAGCTGCTTATGACATCATGTGACTGAGGGGACACAGACTGATTTTAGAAGCCTAAAATTATCACTCAAGCTGCTCACCAAAATTCTGAAACAGCCAAGATGGCCCCAAGCCCGTGGAAAAGCTTCATAAATACTGTGCTGTGAAAACAGCAATGGTAATGAATTATGGATTGTCCCCTGGAGTCTGGTGCCACAGCCGCAGGTCCACGCTAAAAACACACCCGCGGTCGACACACGGTGGGCACGCAGCACGCACCTGCGAAGGTTCCACGGAAAGGTTTCCCAATACCGTGATGCATGAAAATAATTTTTAGTTTTCGTTAATGGACTTTAAAAATTAAAATCTTTTTTTAATTTAAGTCAAATTATTTCTCGAACTGTTCTAATTCAAGATATATTGAAGATGAAGAATAGGAATGGTTCTTTCCTATTATATAGTAATTGGGGACATATTCATACAATAATCACTTCAATATTTTAGTAATAATAACAGTCTATGGACCATAGGAAAAGTCTAAATTTTAGGAGTCCCAAGAGAGAATTAATTACATAGAGTCGAGAGACCTGTAACACAGTTCCAAATCACCTGTCGGGCATTTAGAAGCAGGGAAAGTGGTCTCACCCTCACCTCATCCCATCTTAGTGAGGAAATAAATTAGAATGAAAAGTAAAAACTGGACTAACTGCAAAAACTTTGTCATATCACGTTGCCCAGGCTTTACCCGTTTTGTCCCCAAAAAACTCACTTTTAAATTAAGATAGGTGCACTGAAATGCTTATGCTTCTTGTGACAAGACCGTTGTTGAAGGAAAATATCCAAAGTGTACACACTTCTTGTAAACAGGAAGGCTGCCCTTTATCTTTCGCTCTGCGAACATGAAGAGTTGAGCAGCCGCTCTTTCTAGGACAGTGTGCTAGGTTCTAGAGAGACGAAAACGAACAAAATGTCATCTTTTCCTCCAAGGAGATAAGAGAAAGAAAGGTACAAGAACGAGAGACGGATAAAAGTCACTAAACCTAACAGCGCAAAGGACCATGGAAGGACAGGAGCGGCTAAGACCCTTCCGGATGGAAGGACCGGGGCGGGGCTGTGGGGGCTTCGCGGAAAAAGTGACATTTTGAACTGAGCCTTGAAGGACCAGTAAGGCTAACACGCCGAGTGGACAACAGTAACAGGCCAAGGACGAGAAACAGCGAAGCTCGCGGGAGGTAAGGCGAGAATCCGAGCGGGAAGCAGGGAAGCGAAATGATTCCGGGTGTTGTTCGACGGGAGGGTGAGGGTATCGGACTGGGGACCAGGTCCTGGACAGCACTGAATGGCATTCTGAGGTGCTTAGACTTGATTCTGAGCGTAAGGACGTGACCGAAGGCTTGGGGGCAGGAAAGCAGCATGTCCTGGAAGAGATTAACCTGGGGCAAGTCCACTGAGGAAGGGCTTGCTCAGGGGGGTGCGAGTCTGTGACGGGCCCGTAGAAACCACGGAGGTACGAGGCCACGGAGAGGGGGACCGGGCACGTGGGCGAGCAAGCAGACGGAACGAGGTGTCCGTGAGGGCAGCCGGCAGACAGGGAGGCCAGCTGCAGGAGCGTGGGCGGAAGGGGGCGTTCAGCGGGAACGCCACCGTGCATTACGTGAAGAGAACAGTGCTCTGGTCCTCACGCCTGCTGAACATCCTGGGCCCGTCCACTGAACCTCTCCCCCGACCCCAGCTCCCACGGAGGGGTGCGTGTGCATGTGCACCGTGTGCATGAGTTCGTGTGTCCATACAATCGGAATTAGAGCGGGGGAAGGGGAGAAATAGACGTGATCGAGCTGGAGGAGGAGGTGTCTCGGAATCCAGATGGGAGAGGCCAGGGTAAGGAGCCTCAGGGAACTGAGGACAGAGGGGGACACAGACATGGCAGTTCCAACTCCGAGCACCTGAATGCACGACGGGGCAAAGAATCATTCATTTTAAGTACATTTTCTCCATTAGATGATTAATGCTGGAGGCCACACTCCAGAACCGAAACACATGGGTCACCATTTCGAAAGGGTTCTCTATGTCATAAGCCGGGGTCTGGTTTCGTTCTGAGGATGGTGAGGGGGGGACAGGTGCTAGTGTGATTCGGAACCCCACCGAGACCCTTTAGCTTGAAGGTGGGGCAGGCTATCTGAGTGAGGACCATCGCAACGTGGAGACATATGTGAACTCACGGAAGGGTCAGGCCACTGACATGGCCTGCTGACCCCTAGGACAACGGAACACGTCTGTGACGCTCGTCCACGGTGCTGCCCACGGCCACACCGATGCGCCTGCACACTGTGGACCAGCGGTCCTCAGCCATTACCGCACACCGGGACCCTCGGCAGGGCTTGCTACAGCAGCCCGGGTCTCACTCCAGAGCTCCCGATCCAGCAGGTCTGACGTTGGACCTGGCACGTTCCCAGGTGATGCCGACGCTGCTGGACCCTGGGCCACGCTCTGAGAACCACTGCTGTCGAGGGTGGCGCGTGTGACCGTATCGCGACTTATACGTTCGACCCTCGATGGACGTCGGGCTGTTTTTCTTTAGCAGCTAGTACAAATACTGTACGTATCCATGTGTATGCCGTTTACTACGCAACGCGCTTCCGTGGGGTCCCTAGGAACTGTTGGGTTCACCCCCAGCAGGTGCTGCAAACGAGTTCTCCAAAGCCACGTACGCGATTTACACTCTCGGGAGCCACGGTCCTCCTGAATCACACAGGATCCCTGACGTTGATGCGTGTGCAGCTTTTATGCGTCTGCCAATCGAGTGACCACGTGTGTGCTTTTCACTGTGGATTTAATTTTCATTTCCCTGGTGACCAACGAGGGGGAGGCCTTTTAATATGTTTCATGCGGGCTTCAGGATTTCTTTTTCTATGAAGTGGCTCTTCGAGATTTTTGCCCATTTTTCTAACTGATTCGAATGAGTTCTTTATACGTTTTAGATACTAAGGCTTTGTCAGTTGTGTGTGTCGCGTACATTCTCTCCCATTGTGCAGCTTGCCTTTTCATCTTTCTGGTGCCTCTTGCTGAATAGCATTTCTTGATTTTCATGGAATCCATGTGAGGGTTTCTCAAACTCTGTCTGGTGAAGACCCTTCTCCCCTCCAAATGAATCGATACTTTAGAAAATACCATAAAATGACCGAAAACAAACGCGAAGTTTTTTAAAAAGGCGCTGAAAACGGCACTCTGGCCGTTTTCTTATCGAGTAAGGCAAGCGAGATACCTCAGTCCCATCCCTCAGCCGCACCCCATTTTCTGAGGATATGGTACCAGGAAACTCAGGAATCTGAGTGCAGAGTCTGCCATGTGTACTTACCGACTGAGCCTTAAATAAACCAACGCCCGGCGGCTACGATCGTTTTAAATTCCCGAATCGAGTCCCCAGTGGACATCCGTACCTCAGCCCGCTTTGCTCCCGAACCTCTTCGATGCCCTCCTGCATCCTCAGCCCATCTCTCTCCCGTCCCGAGCCGCCGATGTCCCTGAGGCACGGCGACAGTTAACGCCGTGAACGGAGCGAGTCACCTGTAAACACGGTAGTACGGAGTCGTAAAAGAAAAATGGTTTAAGTTCTAAAATCACGTGGAAATGTCCCCGGAATTTTTCTTTAAAAATCTGAGTCAAGATGTCCCGCGGACTAGGTTAAGTGACGGGCTCATAAATGCAGCTTGGTTTTCGGCAAAGCGTTTTATGATTACGGACAGAATGTGCCAAGGGCGGGAAGCTTCCTCTGATAGGTCACAGAAAAGGGAATGCTTGAGCAATTTTATTATACAAAAAAAAAAAAAAAAAAATTCAGCGTAATGACATTGAATTGATGTGAGTCTTAGTTTCTTCTCTGGTAAGAGGACTTTACGATTGTGTGACTCACGGCCATAACTTTCCGCGCCTCTCTCACTGAAGCCCTTGGGGGCAGGCGTTATGTCTCACCTATCTTTGCGGCAAGTTTCGGCAAACATAGGTTAAGAAAGTTCCCTTCGTACTTTGTTAGAAGTTCACCGTGAACGCGTGTTTAAATTTTTTTTATCTGCTTTCTCCCGCATCTATAGAAATCATCGTAGGGGTTTCTGCTTTATTCAGCGAATGCGACAGAACAATGAATGGATTTTCTAATCCGAAACGATTCTTACAGTCCTGGGATAAATCCGGTTTGGTCATGATGTAACCCTCACCTCCACACGCTGCTGGACTCAGCTTGCTAATGTTTTTGTTCATTAGTTCACGTCTGAAACCGGCCTGAAGTTCTCCTTTTCCTTACCGTCTTTGTTTGGTTTTCATATCGACGTTATACTTGCTTCATTAAATGACTGAGAGAAAATTCCTTCTTTTCCTATTTTTGGGAATAGTTTGTGCGAGACTAGGACTACATGTCCCTTCACTGTTTGCAAGAAGCCACCTATAAAGACGTAAGCTTTTCATTTTAGAAAAGGGTTTAACTACTGACCCCTCTCCTTAATGGTTACAGGACAATTTACGCTTTCCGTTTTTCTTGAGTCACTTTTGATATATATATATTTTTCTAGAAACCTGTCCATTTTACCAAAGTTTTAAAATATGGGGCACAAAGTTATTCATAATGGTCCCCCATGATATTTTATTCTCTGCAGTATATGCTGCTAGGCGGCCTTTTTCTTTCTCATATTGCTTATCTCGGCTTTCTATTTTTCATAATCAATATTGCCAAAGGTTTGTCAATACTATTAATCTTTTCAAACAACAGATTTGACTTGATTGTCTCTATGGTCTCTTCATCTTCCAGTTAACTTTTATCTCGCCGTTCCTATTTTCTTTTGGGGAGGGTTATCTCGTTCTAGTTTTCCTAATATACTGAGACTTACGTAGGTCATTCATTTTCAGCCTTCCGTCTCTTCCCGTGTAAGTATTTAAGGCGTGAAATTTCCCTCTACCAAATTGAGATGTCACCCAAGTTCTGATATTTCATTTTGCTATTGTTCGACTTCCAATACGTTTGAGTTTCATTATGACGTCCTCTTTGACTTCTGAATTATTTAGAAGTGTTTTTAACTTCCCGATGGAGATGGATGAGATCTTTTAGTTATCTTTTGCTCTTGATTTCTAAGCTTAATTTTCGTTAGTGTCGGAATGTGCCCTCATGGTCCCTGAAGCCCCATGTCAACAGCCCGAGTCACCTTCCACTGACCGCTTGCTTCTCCTTCTCCCCCACCCGTCATCATGCGCTCCTGGTTTTCCCTCCAGAGTTTATGCTTCCTCTGCCGTCCATCTCAACTACCTGCCACTGTCCTCGTTCTAGCTTATTGTAACAGTCTCGTCGCCTCTCAACTTGTCCTCCTGAAATTCACCCTCCACAGACCTAAAAGTCACGTACTTAAAATCTAAATCTGCCAGCAGCACTTTCTTCCTTCACACCAGCTGAAGCCCGCGCTTCTTCACGCGACCTTCACGCAGGACGCCTCCTCACCAAGCTCGCACCCCTGCTCGCCCTGGCTCGCCCGTCGCCCGTCGCCCAGGCCCCCTGGCACGTGGCCTCTCTGCCGCGTGAGATGCCAGCGCCGTGGACGCGACCTTGCTAACGGCCTCTCGCCTCTCGGGACAATGCGCGAGAGAGGTGGAAAAGATCATACGTTATTATTCTCACTTTGCTAAGTGAAAAGCTGAAGTTCCAAGAGGGAGGTGACTGATCGCTGGAGGTCGTTCACCTCGGAGGAGGCGAGAGAAGACGTGAATCCCCAGGTCTGTGAACGCGGTGGTCACTGCTTGTCCCGGCGGCTTAAAGTCGACAGCAGGGAGCCGGGGGAATGCTACCAGTGAGAAATAAAGATGGGGAGCGAGGAGTGGGTGCACGGAAGAGGAGAGAGAGAATAACACACTGAAAAACACTTTTTGAAACCCTGTGATTATTCCCGTCACGTCCGATTAGAAATGTCTGTTCCCCCTCGCCTGCCGACAAACCTCCAGCTGTCCTGAAAGACAGATGCTTCATTCAGCATGTCAAACTTTTGGCCCCTTTCGAATGACAATGTATCGTCCCTGAAACACTCAATTCCCCAAAATAATTTTGCTGTACTTAATAAATCTTCAGCGATGCAGCGAGCACATGGGCAAGGCAGTATGGCAGACGTCCTACAACGAGAATCGTTACAGCAGATGCGCCACACGAGTCCTTTCTGGAATAGCCTCTCCTAGACGATACACACCCCTGTGCCCTATTCCTTATTTCAGGATAAAAAGTAGAGCCCGTGAATGAAAGGAGTGACCTTGCGGGAAAGGATGTAGACACTGTATGATCGGGCCAAATGCCCCCGTCAGAGTCCCCAGGATAACTCCTGGCCGCCCGTGCAATCCTGGGCTCTTTTCTCTACTTTCGGCCATCACGGACCCCTCTCCAATCCTTCACCAGTGCGGCCATGTGACCTTCCTGAGTCACCTCACGTCTCATCTACCAGAAAATAGGGCGCTGCCCCTGCCCCCCACCCCCGCCGGGGCCACCCGGAGGCTCTGACTTTACGCT
>NW_011889067.1:214806-216965 GCF_000151845.1 Pteropus vampyrus
CCGTGACCCCGGATGATAGATGGCAGTAGAGCACCCTGCTCCTTCGACGGGGCGACGCCCTCGGAAGCGCAGATCGCTGGCTGGAAGAAACGAGGTTCAGGAAACGGTAGCCCCAACCCCGTAGGGCAAATGGGATGTCCCACTAAGACGCGAGGGCAACAGGCCTAGAAAAAAAGCAGTGCAGATCGCAACAAGCTGGCTGAGGCGAATTCGCATGACAAACGCCATGGCCTCACATTCGCTCCGCAGGGATCGACCGCATACCTGTTACGCGGCAGGCACCGAGGCCACGGCAATCAGAGACGCAGCCTGTCCTTGCTGTCACCAGCCTACAGGGGCCTCCCAGAGACACAGTGTGGCTGTCCTCCAGCTCCACCCCGGAGCTGCTGGGTGCAGCCATAAGTGACTCGGCTGCTCTCAGCTGCTGGCACACCAGTGGGAATAGGGGGGCCCGCGGTGGCGTTCCCCTTCTGCCCCCCGGCCCACCCTTCTGCTTCCAAACTGAGATGTGTTCCCTCGTGTTTTTCGCCACCCCACCCCCTGCTTCTCCGGACGGGGGGCCATGGGAGAGACTCGTGCCATCCTCCAGTCTGGCCCACTCGGCACTGCAGCGGGCAGACGGCCTCCTCCCTGAGCGGCCCTCCCCGAGTTTATGCCCGTCTGGACCTGCAGGCGAGACGGGATGGAGGTGGGGTGAACACGGAGCTCGTCATTCTGCGAGCGTGTGTGTGGCTGCCATTTCGCCCGGAATGAGAATGAGCTGAGAGATGAAAGGGGGACAGAAAGAAAATTGGAAGGGAGCTGCTGCTTAATAGCAGAATAAGGAACTGAGAACGGCTCCCTCTACTTATTAGCAGGCCTCCCCGAATTACAGAACAAACGGGACAAAACTTGGTATTTTCTCTTTGCAGACTGAAGTGTGACATTAAGAGGCTCTGGTAATTAAATTTAATTGGAACCAGATTTCTGAAACAGACTGTGAGCCGCTGAGGACAGGGACTCGGTCTCGTTGACCCTCCTCTTCAACTGCATGCCGGCGATTACTGCTGATGCGGGTGCTGTTATCCAATCGTTATGTGTAACGGAATTCAGGAACAATTGCCTCAGAGAACTATCAAAATGGGATTTCACGTTTATGGGTGATTACAAGATTTTTCTAAGCAAAACTGGGCCCGATCGTGCACCTCTGTAAGGGGTTGTACAGTAGGACTTCCGTTTCGGCGCTGGGAACAATGTATTACTCGAGGTTCTCACCGCAATCGGTCGTTCCCAAAGCTGCTTCTCCTCCTCTACCAATGGCACAGCCAGCCGTGGACAGACTATTGAGGAACGAAACGGCGTTTCTCGGGCCCGCCCACCTGCGCCTCCTCCCCACGGACCTCTGCCAAGGTGCAGGAGGGGCGCTGCGGGGGAAAGGCCGGAAGCGGGTCCACGAGTCACAAACGGGGCACGAAGAGGGGACAGAGGGCAGCGGGGAAGAACAGACTGCAGGACGGGGACGAGCCCGCGGGGACAGAGCGTCGGGGCGGGCCGGACGACACGAGGATGAGGAGGCGGCGGCGGCCGGCAGAGAGGTGGCAGCTGAGAGGCGGACGAAGCCGCAGAAAACCGGGAGGGACGCGCGTGAGACGCGGCGCTGGCCCAGGGGCTGCTGCCGAGCGACGCTCCAGGCCGGGCTCAGGGACGGAGAGAGACGGAGAGGGTGCGACATGGACACTTGGGTCCCGTTTCCGTCCCGAAGTTCCCGCACGCAGGGGCGGCGGCGTATCCGTGTCGGTGCGCGCAGCAGGCACCGGCACCGTGGGTACAGGGCAGGGCGCAGGAGGACCGATCGTGCTGACGGCGGCCGCTGTGGGTGACGTTCTCTACGAGGCGCGCCGCTCGTGAGAGATCCCCGAGTCCTCATCGTCGCCCTGGGAGGGGGCGCGCGTCGCTCTGTTAGGGATGGGAGGGAGATTAAGCCACTTTCCTCGTGTGTCTAAACAGCCCTTGTCCTAAAGAACGACGCGGTCTGACAGCAGCTGAACAAGACTTACGTCGTCTGTTTTGAACACGTATCTAACGAAGTAGGCAGGTCATTTATTAATCCCCCGGTGGGACAAATGAATAAACTGGGGTACAGGTTAGCTTAGAGGCACGCCACCTGGAGAAAGTGCCAG
>NW_011889067.1:226244-228266 GCF_000151845.1 Pteropus vampyrus
GCGCTGGCCCAGGGGCTGCTGCCGAGCGACGCTCCAGGCCGGGCTCAGGGACGGAGAGAGACGGAGAGGGTGCGACATGGACACTTGGGTCCCATTTCCGTCCCGAAGTTCCCGCACGCAGGGGCGGCGGCGTATCCGTGTCGGTGTGCGCGGCAGGCACCGGCACCGTGGGTACAGGGCAGGGCGCAGGAGGACCGATCGTGCTGACGGCGGCCGCTGAGGGTGACGTTCTCTAAGAGGCGCGCCACTCGTGAGAGATCCCCCAGTCCTCATCGTCGCCCTGGGAGGGGGCACGCGCCGCTCTGTTAGGGATGGGAGGGAGATTAAGCCACTTTCCTCGTGTGTCTAAACAGCCCTTGTCCTAAAGAACGACACGGTCTGACAGCAGCTGAATGAGACTTACGTCGTCTGTTTTGAACACTTATCTAACAAAGTAGGCAGGTCATTTATTAATCCCCCGGTGGGACAAATGAATAAACTGGGGTACAGGTTAGCTTAGAGGCACGCCACCTGGAGAAAGTGCCAGAACCACGGCGACAGCCCAAGGTCCCAACTCTGTAACCAATGCTTTTCTAAAACTCCGGGTTCACGGCAACGGGGTGGGGTCTGTTTGCAGACGGAAGCGAGGGCGACCTGCCGGGAGCGACGGCGAAGGGTACACGAAAATGCACGTTTCCCCCTGAAATCTGTGTTAGCTGAGGTGACACTGGCCGCTGAAGCAGACGAACCCTCGAATCTCGGCAGAGTAACAAACAGGATTATTTCTCACGTCCAGCCCCTGAAAGGGTGCCCTCGATCGTCAGGTGTGGCGTCCTTCCAAGTGGAGAGAGAGAGAGAGAGAGAGAGAGAGAGAGAGAGAGAGAGAGAGAGAGAGAGAGAGAGAGAGAGAGAGAGAGAGAGAGAGAGGAAAGATCCGGGCCGGAGGGTTTTACGGAACAGGTGGCCATCCCTCTCAGCCGCATTCTGCCGCTTACACTCCAGACACGCCGACGGCAAGAGGAGCTGGGGAGGGGGTGCCGCTGCCTGTCTGGAGGAAGAGGGGACCAGGCCCGCAAAGGGCCACAGCGTCCGCCACAGCTGCCCTCCGGCCACCAGGCATCTGTTTCTCCCTCCTCCGTCCACGTAAAACACTCACGCTCTGTGTCCCCGGAAGAGACAGCCCAGTTCTCTCCAGGGACTGCGGCCAGCCCTCCGTCCAAGGCCTCTGGGGGACAAACGGGTCCAGATGTGGCTCCTGCTGGGGCAGCAAGCCCCGAACGACGGACGGACGATCTGCGCGCAGACACACACCAGTTAAACAATGGCGGGGCCGGGACGGGGGGCGCGGTAAGTGGTCCCGCTCAGAAATGGCGCTGCTGGGCCACAGCGCAGAGGACAGGCCACCGGCCCCTCTCCCCAGATCCTCATCAGCACCCGACCCGCCCCGAGGAGGCGAGGGCGCTCCCGCTGCACCCTCGAAGGGCCCCCGGCTCGGCCCTCTGAGAGGGGTCCGCTCAGCCACTGCCCTCCGTGGCCACAGAGCGGGAAGCACCGATGTGACCTCCTTGCAGACCACCCCCCACTCGCGAAAGGTTTTGGGGGGACTGCGGGTCGTTTGCAGGTCCGGTCAAAAGCTTTTTAAATACCGGGTCCATGGCGCGATCCCATTTTCTCTGAGACTCAGATGTCTGATCTCTTTTCTCCAGGCACGTGGGGATGTGCCAGCGCTCGCCGCAAATCCTTTCTTCCACGTGATTTCTGACTCCGATGTTTCGACGGGCTTCCTCTCCTTCCTTCTCTCGAGGCCGCCCCGTTACCCTGATGGCCGGCGCCGACCGAATCACACGGCGTTAACTTCTCCCACGCGGTGTCTGACGTCACCAGCTTTTCCCGCTACGTTCTCTTTCCAACACGCTCCCAATTACGTCCTCGGCGGGTCTGCTACGTTCTCTTTCCAACACGCTCCCAATTACGTCCTCGGCGGGTCTGCATCTCATACATCGAAACTCAAGCGGTCAGAGCCAACGCGTCTTCCCGAGAGCC
>NW_011889067.1:229564-232100 GCF_000151845.1 Pteropus vampyrus
GCCCACAGCCCTTCCCCTCCCGGAAGCTCCTTAGGGCTTCCCAGCGGGGTGGTCACAGCAGAGAGGGACTGGTGACGTCATGTGAGCACATTCTCCCTCTGTCACCGCCCAGCATGCTGCCCCGTGGCTTGCCTGGGACAGACCGAGCCCATCCATGTGCTACCTGGTCTCAGCCTTTAAGCTTCACCCCCCTCCAGAGCCACCTGTGTCTTAGTGATGACTGGAGCTGGGGGCACAGGACCACCTCAGTCAGCCTCCCCGCCCAGCCCCGGGTCCCTGTGAAAGAAAGCCACTGTCTCCGGAAGCCGGTGGAGTCCCTTGCTCCCGCTGGAGCCCAGTGGGGATCCGACGCACAGAGAGGGGGGTTCACTCTCTAATTAACTCACTCACTCCTCTGATCAATCTATAAACGTGCTGATGCCTTCCCTCTGCCAGGCCCTGTGCTGGCCCCTGGGGACAGGGTGACTCAGGCGGTCTCTCCTCCAAGGCCTCCCAGGGGGCCGTCCTACAGGACTGTCTTGGTCCATTCTAGCACGACCCCTTTGCTGAAACACACTCTGATGAGCCCCTCGCAGGGGGCAAAATTTTCGTGGACTTTCGTCCCCCGGAGGCACACGTGAGCGACTTAAACAAAAACAATCCCCTAGAGGGAAACGGCTGTGGACCCTGAACCCCTATTTCTTCGTGAGTCACGGCCTCCCTTCGGCTCCGTGCGGGGGGTCTCGGGAGACAGATTCTGCTCCCCACTTGGGGACTGCTAGGAGGGAAGGGGCGTGTGGTGGCGCAGGGGTGAAGGGGTGGAGCCCCGTGCCTCCCGCCCGCGAACACTTCCCCGCAGGCTGGTGGCAGTTCTGGTTCTTCATCCTGCAGGGAACTGGGTCAAAGGTCTGTCCCTCAGGCCCCCCGCACCCTGACCCACAGAAACCTGTCCCATATAACAGTGAGGCTCCTGAGGGGCTGACCGCTCCCTCCCTCACAGGCCCTGGTCCCACCCTCTTCTCCTGGGCAGGGTGAGCCTAAGGTCAGCTCTTCCCAGCCTTCCCCCAGAACCCCTGGGCCGGGGGCCAGGCGGTGGGGAGCCTGGAAGGATGGACTGGACGGCCCACTTCGCTGATTCTCTCACAGCTGAGGGCCTGACCCCTGGCCCCCCAGTGCAGCAGGGGCTTCCCGTCCCCCTGAGCTTCCCAGCCCTGAGCTCCTGGCGGCCCGGCCAGCTGCTTTCCCGCCCACGCAGCCCAGCCGCCGTTTCTGCCCCCAGCTGCTCCTGCAGGACAGGGCATGCTTCTCCCTCTGCCTCTCCTCTCTCTTGGCGGCAGGCCAAGCCACAGAAGCCTCCAGGAGTGACCAGCTACTTCAGCCGAGGTCACTGCCCAGGGCGCTTCCTCCTCCTGTCTCAGCCACCGGCTCTGCTGTTTCGGATTCTGCCTCATGTCCAAGCGCGCGCTGGAACGGACGAGGCTCTCGGCTGGGGAGCCGGGGCTGCTCTCCCTGAGGCCCAAAGGCCGGGTCCGGGGCGGCGGCGCCTCAGTGGGTGAAAACGTGGCCTCTGCTTCCCAATCCATCGCCTCCACCTTTGGGGTCCCCACCGCTTCTCCGGTACCCTGTGGGGCCTGGGTGGAGATCCCTCCTCAGCTGCCCGCTAGGCTTTCCTGGCCTGAGTGGGCCTCTGTCTGGAGGATCCAGCCAGGAAAAGCTTCTTTTCTACTAGGAAACCCCAAGGGTCTGCCACCCCCTGCCCCCGCCGCCCCTTACTACAGCCTAAGGCAGATCCTCAACCAGGGGCGATCTGCCCCCCAAGGAGCATGTGGCACTGTCCCGAGACGCTCTTGGTTGTCATGTGAGGGTGGAGGGGTGCTACTGGCCTCTAGTGGGTAGTGGCCAGAGATGCTGCTCAACAGCCCATGATGCCTCGGACAGCCCCCTGGACAAAGAAAACCTGTCCCCAAACGTCAACAGCGGCGAGGTGACGAACTTTGCCCCAAGGGGTTTGGTCTCAAGGGAGCATGAGGCTCTCCAGCCTGGTGGTCTATGAGACCCCATCAGCCTCTCCCCCCTCCCGCCCCAGAGACTCCGCCTCCCCCGACCTCAAGTTCTGGGTCCCAGATACCTAGGGGACTATCCGATCAGTGTGCGGCTTCAAACAGACTAATAGTAGTAACTGCTCATGACAAAATTGTTGTCACCTTAAAGAAAACATTCCTCGCTTGTATACACGATGGCATATTCTGGGCATTTTATGTTTGTAGCATTTATGTTTGGGCATTTTATGTTAGTTTGATTTTTTATTTTAACATTCATTTGCTGAATGTTGGATAAAGTTGTTCATCGGGCCTTAGGAAAAAATTTTTTAGTAAGCCTTCGTAACACCGTTTTATCTCGACAGAGGAATACGTGGTTTTCCTTAGTGATTTTGTAGTTCGAGTAAAGGAAATATTGACTTCTTTCAAAGTAAGGCATTTTACATCAGCGAATGTATTTTAAGGAAGGGACGAGAATGAGTCTTATCTTTCTGCGAAGACTCGTACGAGATTTCCTG
>NW_011889067.1:236615-238513 GCF_000151845.1 Pteropus vampyrus
GGTAATCGAGTTAAAATGGCATCATTGGCGGGGGGAACGCTCAACCAATGTCTGGTGTCCTTACAGAAGGCGGGAATTTGGACACAGAGACAGACACGCACAGAGGAAAGATGACTTCTCGCCTGCACCACTACGAGACGGGGAATTTCTGTCTTTTGAGCCGGTCCGTCTGTGGTGCTTGGGCAGCCCCGGCAAATGGACGCAGCGGGGTTTCTGGTATTTGAAACGAGGCATCTTCCTATATACGACGAGCCGGGCAGTCTCCCAGCTCTGCCGCCTCCCTGGCTCCCCCTAAATGTGATCTCCACAGACATCTCGGATATCCCAACGTTTGCAAACCTCTCCATGACTCAAGGTGACTGTGCATGAGAGGTAGGGACAGCCAGTAAACTGTACTTGATTTTAAGCAGCCATCGAGAGCAAGTGGACAACGGGCGGTCCTCCTCCTCGGCCTCGGAGCTCTTAGCAAGAGGCGGGAGGTCAGTCCTTCCCTCTCACACAGGCCCAGCCTTTTCTCAGTGGTGTCCACATGGGCGCAGACCAGCCGGTGACACCGAGTCCTCTCAGGACCCAAGTGAGGACCCGTAGCATGCCGCGACGTGGTTTTACATTCCTACTGACCTGTGCTCTGACTTCTGAAGACTCACGTCTCCCGAGAAGTTGCTCAGTCTGGTTGATTGATTCTGGAGACTGCTTTGGATGCAAGAGCTTCAGTATCCTAACCACGAGGGCAGGGTCAATTGGGGTCCCCTGAAAGGGGCTTCATTCAGGTCTCCAAATTTAACACGTGGCCTAGTTCCACCGAGGACCCGGAAGCCTGGCCACTCGCTGTTTTACGGCGAACGACCTGGAGGCCCCAAGCCCGCGAAACAGACAGCAAGGTGTTCAGGCGGTCACTTCAAAATCCCCCCACCTCTGCCATTCACTCGGTCCCAAACTTCTCAGCAGTTTTTCAGCGAAATTTGAGACGGCTTTTCTCCCTAAGCAGGAAATATATAGATTGGGAGGACTTCATTCACTTTGATCTCTTCTTTGGAGTAGAATCGCTGGAATCTGACTGGCACTTTTCCAAATGTATATTAACGAACACTGAGCTGTCAGAATTAAACTTTTATGACAATAACACATTGATGTACATGCTCACACAAAGAGAAGATTTAAAAGACTGCTAATACCGACAAATGGGTCTTAAAAGCTTCCTAAACAACCGCTGGTCTTTGATATTTAATTAACACGCGCAGGATCCAGTGTAAGACACGCTGTTTGGCAAATCTGAATAGTTACTAATAACATAACAATGCGTTTTTATTTCTATGTGCCATTTAAACAGAGTTAGCAATTCTTTCTCCTTCTCAGATGTGACGTGTAGTGAGACTGAGGGTCAAATCTGTTCCCCTTGTGGGCACAGGGCTGCTTCCCGCCATCATGCTTTTGGACCCGCTTTTACGAGCTGCTCGGTGAGTGGTTCTTACGACGGAGAAGGTGCCTCAGATGGTTTAAATGATGCTTCTCCGTCACGCAGCATCTCGAGTACTCACTCAAGGTGTTGTAACCCTTGTTCCCAACAACTTACCTTTCAGGGCTGGCAGCTGTAGCGCGTTTCCTGTTTGACCGTGTACATCCTGTACGCGTCTGTTTAACCTTCCCCCCCCCCCCCCCCGCACAGCGACCCTTCTCTCCCTCTGTGTCCTCCGCCCATCTTTGCTCCGCTAACGCGCTACTGTTGCTTCTTCTCCGGCTTCCACGGTTTGGCTACGCTTTTAGAAAAATGGTAATCACATCTTTAGAGGCTACGCTTCTGCCGTTCTTAAAAATCTCCAACCTTTGCGTCACGAAATACTCAGAAACACAAGATTTTTCTAAAAAGCACTTGGCCGTAAAGAAAGTTCGAAGCAGGT
>NW_011889067.1:243533-250961 GCF_000151845.1 Pteropus vampyrus
CTGTGACGATGACCCAGCGGACGCGTCACGATCGACTACAGAAGAATGTTTTGGAGTGGGTAATATATGCATCGTTTTAAAAGATCCGAGCACTATCGAAGCGTACTCGGCAAAAATAAGTCTGTCTCGCGTGCCTGACCCCCGACTCACCGCCTCCCTCCACAGAGGGAGATTCTAGGGTATAAAATCAGCCTTGTAGGCACGTCTCCGTACACAACGTCGGCACAAGTGCAGCAGGCTGTATACACTACACAAAACTTAAGGATTTCCTCTTGAGAACACATATTGAAGACCGCTCAGCGGCCACACAAATTAAGCTGCTTTACTCTTTCTAACCACGTTCTGCAGAGTTGTCAACGGTGTGTGTATTTGTATCTTTACCTAACCGTGCCCTATGGGGATGGGGCGTTTTTTAAACTGCAGATTTCCGGGCCTCTTCCCAAATGCACTGGATAAGATTTTCCGGGGGCGGCCTCAGGAATTTCTCTTTTATACACTTTTTCCAAGTGACTCTCATATAAGCCTCTCAAGGTACTCATTTACAAAGCGGTAAACTAGTCCATCCTTCTAATATTCCAACTGAGAACACGGCAGGGTGAAAGATATAAAGTGACTTTCCCAAAGACTCACGGCAAAGAAGTGAGAGGCAGAGTTAACAGAACGGCAGGGCTCCCTGAACAAGCCATGTGTGTGAGTGACCCATCCGCGATGCACACCGTAAAGGCATGGCCGTGATGAGTAACCCCAGATGCCGCAGTCCTGTTTATCAGGGGATTTTTAAGTGATCATTTCCTTGCAGTGCTGATGCTGATCTGCCTTGTGAGGCGTCGAAGGAATCTTAAGGCAAACACCATCATGATAACCTCTGAAACTCTGCTTTGCATATAAAACTTTTTTCTTACGAAAAGCAGGTCCTTTGCATTTTGCCTTTTCAGACAACAAGGTGATGACCCTGTTTATTATAACATCTAGAATTCCACTATGCAGAAGTTACTTAACTTAATAAACAAGTCCCCTATCAAAGGCCATATAGGTTATTTCGAGTAACACAGCCTTTGTTCACCGATTTTCCAACTGCGTGTCGCAAACCCCCGTGGGTTTTCTTAGGGGCACGGGGATGGATGGATGAGAACTCTGCCCTCGAGGCCTGGCCTCCCCCACGACACTCCCGATATCTCCAGAACGCCCCTGGGTGGCAGGGGAACCCCAGACCGGAGTCGGCCTTCAGCACAACGTCGCCGACCCCCAGCTGTGAGTAAGCCGCAGGGAAGACACTCTGCTTGCTCTCCATCCTGGTCTCCAGCCCCGGCCTGGGTAATTCCTCCTGGTGCCCTGGAGGAGGGTGAGCAGCACCCCTGGCCACCACCCAGGACCGCAAAGCTGTCACGCCCCAAACTGTCTTCAGAGATTGCCTAGCGAGGGGGAGGGACTTTCCAAAGTCACCCCCCAGCTGAGAGGCGCTAGTGTGCGTGAGAGAAAGTGGCCGGTAGAGGGACAGACGTCTGTCCGCTGCTAGTTTGCAGCTGCGGAAAGACTTCAGAGGGCCCCCCGAAGTAGCATGCGGCCCACGAAAAATCTTCACGCGTAAGAGCCCACGAGAAACGCAAGCAAACAAGGGCTTTTGAAGTTTCCCTGCCTTCTCTGCAGTCATTCTGCTAACGCAGAAAAGCGAGGTTACGTTACCAAGGACGTGTAAACACAATCTGGGTTCTGTTCTAGGCATTTCCGAACGTCTAAAGGGAAAGGGGGAAAGTGGACTGGGATCTTGCTCCTTGCCAGGCCTCAGCTAACCTCCAGGCCTTGAGGGAGAAGAAAAGGGGGAAAACACTGTCTGGGAACTTTCCAGAGTTGAAGACGATGCCAGGACTTTCCCAAGCAGGGCCGTTCCATTTTCTTCCTCCCACCCCTAACGCCTGCCTCCCCTTTCCACAGCATCATGTAAACCAAACAAATCAGGAGCTGCGATATAGGCAAAGACTAAATCTGTAGACAAAAGTACAAATAAAGAGGAACCACCTATGTATATATATCACAGTCTACCCTGTGGACTCACCTGCTAAATGTCACCCATCATCACATTAAAATGAAAGCCTGCCATATTCTGGGCAGACACTGTTCTCCAGGGTCAGCTCAGCCAGGAAGCGTGCTGGAAATTCATGGTCTGGTCATTCCTAAGTACTCTCCAGAGGGCAGAGTTCAGGTCGAGTGAAAGCTTGTGGCTCCACCCCTTGACAAAGCCCCACAGCCAGGGAGCAGGTGTAGCCTGCCAAAAGCAAACAAAAACTTCTCTCAAACAACAATAAAGTTAACACCAGCAGCCTGTCAACACCAATTAGCAAGCCCTGCAGCAGAAGCCTGTTAGAATCAGTGCTCAAATCCAGCTCCATCCTTGGGAAGCAGAAACTGCCTTCCTCCCAAGATACAGCCCTTAGGCCTCCTATACTTAGGGGCCCAGCTGGGCAGAATTATGACTCTCCCAGGCCCTAGGCCCTTTTGATTTCCTGGGCTGCTTCCTCCATAATATTAACATCAAAGTTTATTTTTGATATATAACTTTAAATAGTTTAATGTTTTTTCTTCGTGTTTTAGGCGCATTCGAATAGGTTCGTGTGGGCCTGAAAACTAAAACGTTTCCTTGTTGAACGTTTTAATTTCCTTTGGGGTTTTTTAATTTTAAAACATTTTTCTGGGCCCCTAGGCACTGCGCCCACTATGTCTCATGGAGAAGTAAGCCTCAATTCAGTAGAAAGTTGCAATTAAAAAAAAAAAAAAAAAAAACCCTTCAAAAATAAATAAATAAAAATAAAAAATAAAAAAAAATACTGTCATCCATGGCCTATACATCCAACCAAACACAACTCCGGCCGCTTTTAAAAGTCCATTCTGTTGATGAAATTGCCGACATAATAGACCTGGATGTTAAATATTTCAACTCGTAACTTAAGAGTGATCTCTTACTCAAGTACACCGAAAGGTTTAAAAAGAAAAAAAAAATCAAGGCACCACACAAGATAGATTTTTCTCCAATATTTTATTTATATAGAAATACTTAAAAAATGAAGTAGCACCATTACTTAAGTTTTACCTTTATTATGTAGAACTTTAAATGTCAGAAAAATAAAACTCTTGATACAATTTCAAATCTTGTCTCAGCAAATATAATATTAGTATTTGACCATGAGGTTAAAGGCCCTTTATCATAAAATAAAATATATTTTCTTAAACTTTGCTCAGTAAAGTACATTTAAGCTCAAGTAACGTCACCTACATATACATAAACGAGTGGTAAACAAATGTATTAAAATAGAAATACTAAAACTATAGTGGTGCAACAGAATTTTTGTAACTTGCACTGAATTCTATTTATACAAATGTTAGAAAGCATCGACAGTTCCTTTTGACATGTTTATACATTTCCGTTTTTTTTTTGTAATAATATAGAATAAAATATGCTTTATATCACTGAATAGAAAATATGCTGGGTGAAGCAGATCTCGAAGATTTGTCTGAACCTATAAAAATCTCCATCCCAACAGAATACTGTTCAAAACATTACACATTTTATGGTTTGTAATTCCGTCACAATTGTGATTATTAAAATAATACAGTGTTCTTTGCCATAAGGCCATACTAAAATAAAAAGATTTAACCCAGCTACAAAAAAGTTCACTGAACTTAAATTAAAATACTTGTAAACATCTTTGCAATATGAAATATAATTTTTCAAGTCAAAAAAGAATAAAATACTTCAATCTGTATTAATGCAATTTCTCTTTAAAACTTTTAAACGTTTTTAATATATAAGAGATATGTTACAGTTTCTTTAACTTTAATAAAGCTGCAGTGTCCTGGTTTCACAGGAACTCCTGGCCCTTCCGCGAGCATTCCGAAAGGATCCACTGTGTTCTAGAACAAGCATCGTAGGAATCCAGCCACAAAGGGGGACACACCAAAACAGTCCACACATCCCATAGCACTATTATTGTCGTCTTCATAATAATTACTGTTCATTTTTTCCTACTTTACGAAAATGGAAAACTTGTGGGGTTTTCTTCTTTTGGAAGCTTCCTATTAAGTACAGTGTAAAAACTATCATTACTAGAAGGTCGCCGTTCCTATTATTTATAGAGCATGCATTTCAGGTGGTTTCCCAGGCTACAGTACTCTTGATGCAGATATCCTGGCAAGTTCCCTTGTTTAAAAATCAAATTTTAAAAACGAGCGGATACTACAGCTTTCCAAGCCCCTCTTGGATCTCGGAGTGTGAGCAGGGCGGAGAGGAGGCGGCCGCGGGAGCTGGGGCCTGAGGACGGAGGGGAGGGTCCCCCTTCCCCCGCGCAGGCGCGCTGCCCTCAGGAAAAGATGCGGATGGCCTGAGTGACCGCCGTGTGGCAGACGGGGCACTCGGGCTCGCTCTTCTCGCAGATGCGGTTGGCGCACTCCATGCAGAACAGGTTGTGACCGCAGGGCACCAGCGCGGCGATCACTTCGCTCTCGAAGCACACGGAGCAGTCGCGGCTGCCCTTCCTGCGCAAGCCGGACGACGACGACGAGGAGCTGGAGGAAGAGCTGGACGACGACGAGGAGCCGGACGTGTCGGACGGCTGCAGGCCGGGCAGCTGCGCCCCCAGCCCGTTGGCATAGGCCGCGTAGGCCAGGCCCCCTCCGCCGGGGTCGCTGCGCACCCGGCGGGCCAGGTGGTGCTCACCCGTCCCCGGGGCCATGTGCAGGGGCGGGGACAAGCGCGGGCAGCTGGCGCCCGGGTGCAGCCGGCGGTGCACCAGCAGCCCCAGGTTGGCGTTGGAGGGCGCGCTGGCGCCGCCTCCGGGAAAGACCACGGAGGACGACGAAGCGGACGAAGATGCGGAGGAAGAGCAGGAAGACGACGCGGGGGCTGCAGGTCCGCCTCCCGGGGACCGCTCGAACTGCGCCCAGAGAAGGGGCGCCCCGGGCGGCGGGGCGGGCGCCGGGTCGAAGGTGGGCTGGAGCTCCGGACAGACGTCGGGGGAAGGCACGGAAGCCTCCCCCGCCGAGTAGGTGAACCCATTGCCGTTGTTGTTGTTGTTTCCGTTGTGAGCGAAGCTGAGAGCGGGGCTGGGGGGGCTGTAGTCCGCCAGGCGCGGGGTGGCGGCCGCGCTGCCGCCGGTCCCCCCGCCGAAGTAAGAGTCTGTGGAGGCGCTGCCAAGCGAGCTGGAGCTGTCGTTGCGGTAGCTGGAGAAGGGCTTGCGGCCGGGGGTGGGCGTGATGCTGGGGGTGGGCTTGCTCCAGAGGCTGCCCGGGCCGGACCCGCCGGACCCGTGGTGCAGATCGAAGCCCACATCCGTGCCGTTGGCGTGGAAGTCGTTCTCGTCGGTGAGCTCGATGATGCCGCCGGTGCGCAGGGCGATGTGCGCCTCGATCTCCTCGCGAGCGCGGTCCACGTTCTCAGGCATGCCGGTCACCTCGAACACGGGCTCCTTGTCGCGGCTGGGCGTCACGATGTACGTGTGCGTCTGCTGCTGGATGCGCTTGATCGTGGCGCCCTTGGGCCCCACCACGAGTCCCACCACTCGGTAGGGCACGCGCACCTGGATGGTGGTCTGCCCGGGTAGGTTGGGCGGCCCCGGCACCGCGCCGTTGAGCGCGGTGTTCTTATTCCGCGAGGCGCGGATCATGGAGAAGTGCTCGGCGGCAGAGATGATCTCCCTCCGAGCCATGGCCACATCCTCCTTCCTGCCCGTCACAACAAAGACAGGCTCCTCCCCGCGAACCGGGGTCTTGATGTAAGTATTGGTCTTCGCCCGCAGTGCTTTGATTTTACAACCTGGGAGCCGGGGTGCAGGGGAGGGAGCGGGAGAGAGAGACACAGACACGCCCATTACCCCGGGAAAACCGCGGAGACCTGGGACGGCCCGCTACGCGGCTGCGGAACGCAGGACACACGAGGGGCGGAAGGGGGGCGGATCCCGCCCTGACCCGGCGGGGCCACCGGCCCGAGCAGCGGGTTCCACCCGCGAGGCGCTCGAGGAACACCCATTGGCTGCCCAGTCCTCCCCCAGCGACTGCAGTCGTCCGGAGCCAAACCCCAGAATCCCAGAAAAAGTCAGCTGGGGAGACGCCGCTGGGATCCAGCAGGGCGCGCCGTACGCCCTGAAGACGGGGCGCAGGGGTTCGCGGAGAGCAGCCGGAGCCGGGATCCCCCAACGCCAGGGGACCGCTAGGAAGGGAGGCAGTCCCGGGACCCATTGTTCCTACTCTGGGCTCCATTACGCTCTGCAGAAATCCAGAACCCTCCTCCCCATCCGATGCTCACTCCTCCTCCTCCGCCCTCCCAAAGGACCGATCAAAGCCCCCCTCCCCCAAGCATCTTCAATGTAAATTACATTTCCCGGGGTGGGCTGGGTGGGGGGCGCCCGGGGAGAAGGCCGAGGTTTCGGCAGGAGAAGTGCATCCCGCCGCGGCCGCGGCGCGGGGCTGGGAGGCAGCCTGCCCGCACTTTCTTTGTCTGGGGCGCCGGCTCAGCGCGCGGCTCTCCCTCCCTCCCTCCCCAAGGCTCCCCGGCGCCGCAGATGGCGATCCTTCGAGCGCCCTCCCCGCGCGGCGGTGGCCGAAGACCCTCTCCGCTCCAGCTCCCCATCCCTGCGGGACCCACCTTGTCGCCCCACGATCTCGGCGACATGCTCGGAACTGGGCACCGGCACGCACTCGGTCATGTTCACGCTCTTCTTGCGCGGCTCGCTGTCGTACAGAGAGGCGCCCTCGTCACTGTCCAGCCCCAGGAGGGAGAGCTGGTCCAGTGCGAGCTGCAGGGCTCTTTGGTCATCCAGAGTCTCGCCCCCGCCGCCACCCCCACCGCCGCCTCCCCCTCCGCTGCCGTTGCGCTCCAGGTCTGCAAACAGCGAGCTGGGCATCGCTCGGCCGTGCGCACCGCGCCCCCGCCGCCTCCCCCTCCGCTGCCGTTGCGCTCCAGGTCTGCAAACAGCGAGCTGGGCATCGCTCGGCCGTGCGCACCGCGCCCCCGCCGGCCCTCGGCTCGGCGGCGAGAAGCTGCGGCCACAAAGGCAGCCGGGAAGCGAGCGGTCAGGGGCGGGGAGGCCGGCCGGCTACAGAGGGCTCCGTGGCTCCTTTCTCGGCGCCGGGAGGAGCGGGTCGCTCCGTGCGGTCCGCGCCAGGCAGTGGCTGCGGGAGCCCCCGCTTGGATCCCCACCCCAGGTCTGCTGGCGGGTGGGGTGGGGGCAGAGCTCGAGCGGCAGCCGCGCGTGCCCCCCGAGTGCCCGGCTGGCTGGCCACAATGCCGAGCAAGAAGCGAGCAGGCGAGCGACAGCAGCGTTTCTTTAAGGAGCCCCTCCCCAGCTCCTCCACTCCCTCCCTCCCGCCCGCCCGCCCTCACTCAGCGCTTTTTCCTCCTCTGCTCCCCGCCTCAAGACTGAGCCTCTGCAGCCAGACGGC
>NW_011889067.1:252281-259172 GCF_000151845.1 Pteropus vampyrus
AGGCCGTTCCGCAGAGCGGCCCGGGCGCGGCTCGCCGAGATGGCCAACGGCCGTGCAGCTGGACGCCTATCGAGGACAATGAGGCCATGTGACCGCTACTGCGGACGGGGTTACTCGCGAGACCGCGTGGTGCCGCGGGGCGATCTCGGGGTTCGAAGCAGAGGCTCCCCAAGTTTGCCCTGCGCGATGCCGGGAAGAGTGAGCGAGTGCTCCCCTGTGGAAATCACACCTGCCCGACCCACCGCGTGGGGTCTGAGAATTCAAGTGACAATAGCGCGCTTTGTCATCAGCGGACAGTTTCGCCAGGGCCCTCACGTTTGAGAACAAGGTGTCCTCGTCCTCACTCGCTCACCTGAAGCTGTCTTGGGGAAGAGGTGCTGATGATTTCCTTAGGGAAATGCGGCTGAGAAGCCACTCACAGTGGCTGTTTCCTCAGGAAGTTTCTGTCAGCTTCCAGGGGGCTGGTGTGTGCATCAAAGGGAATGCTTGATGGGGGGACTAGGGTGCTGACTCCTCCCGGAGAGCCACCTACAGCTTCAGTAGAGGGTCTTTGTATTTTTTTTTTTTTTTGACTCAGTTTATGGACTCAATTCTAATTTGAGATTGCGGAGAGAGTGCCCTTGAGGATTCCCGCAGAGCTGGAGGGTTCCCAGCCATGCTTCCTGGCTGGGGAGGGCCGCAGGGCAGGCATGAGGGGCTCAGCTCCTCATTCCACTCCACTCAGGGCCTGGAAGCACCAAGGCAGGTGGAAAAGCTCCCCAAAGGCCTGAGCATTTGCGCCTTGCCTCTCAGCTCTGCTTCTAGGAATTTAATAGCCTCCAACTTGGGCCAACTGGGGTTTCTTTTTTCAAATACCATGAAAGTCAAGTTGTTCCTTAGTAAACGGGCCTATGGTACAGGCTTCTGCTACCTGCAGTAGTACCAGTACAGATGGGCTAACTCGTTCAGGGGACTGGGTGCTGCGGGGGCCCTGGGACTTAGATGAATCATGGAGGCAGGAGCTGAAGCTCTGACCCCAGGGATTCATGGGAAGCTGCCAACCCTGAGGTGCCCGTGGCGGTCCTGCAGCCCAGGACATGCTCCACGGCCTGGGATGCTCCAGTAACAGCTCCCCAAAGGCCAGCATGGTTTTCTGAAGACACCCACGAAGAAATCGTACGCCCTCCTGCGAGTCTAGGAGGGTGAGGACTGTGGTGCAAGGAGCTCTGACTGTAGGACCTGGTCCTTATCCCAGCAAACGTAGGGAAACTGGTGCTCTGCCCACAGCCACTTCTCTCCTCTACTTGTGTCCAGCACTGACCGCTCAGTGGTTTTCTCACACGTGAATGCTATTATAAAACTATCTAGAAATTTTAATTCTCGATTCATAGCTTTAATAAGCCAAGGCATCATCAAACTTGCAAAGCCCTGCTGTTTTTAAATGGAGAACACACCCAACTCCATAGTTTTTGGTTATGCTTTCCCAGGCTCTTTTAAGACCCCAGAGCTTAACTACTTTTCCTGATACAGGCCGTGTTCCCCAAGGACATACCCCATGTGGCCATATTTTCTTATTAGCACAAGGGAACAGCTGGTAATAGAGAATTTCAGTTGTCACAAAATAAGAAAAGGTAAAGAAAGCCACGCAAAACAACCAAGATGAGCACAGAGACACCCCCCACACACTTGTTTCCAGAGGCCTCGAGCTATTTTGCACACATCTTGCTCATTTTTGCAAATTAAGTAGCTGAGAAAAACAAATTCTCATGGAAAACAAGTTGGTACAGATTCAGTCAACTACTTTCACAGTATAGAAGACGGACATACTTTGTCACAGGCACAGAAATGAAGCAGGTGGGGGGCCTTTCCCTGATCACAGGCCATACCCAGCCCAGTTACACAGCAGGGGGAGGGGCCCGGATAGTAGGGTCCTGGGGAGAGTTTCCAGAGGCAGGACGTTTGAGTTGTACTTCCAAAGAATGAGGTGTGAGAATCCACTGAGACCAGTGCCTAGCATAGTGCATGGTGACTGGTAGGGATTCAATGTTTACTGAAACTTTTAAGTGCAGAATACAGCAGCGTTAACTACGTCGTACAGCAGAACTCCAGAATGTTTCATTTTGCGTGAATGAAGCTATACCGACTGAACAACTCCCCATTTTCTCCGCTCCCAGTCCCAGGTAACTGCCACTCTGTTCTCCGCTTCTGTGAGCTTGAGTGTTTTCGATCCCTCATAGAAGTAGAATCGTGAAATATGTGTTCTTCTGTGACCTCTTTCACTTAACAAAATGCCTTCCAGGTTCATCCATGTTGTCACAAATGGCAGGATTTCCTTTTGAAGGCTGAGTAATATTCCATTTTGTGTACATACCACATTTTTCTTGATCTATTCATCTGTTTGTGGACATTTGGGGTTGCTTCCATATCTTGGCTATTGTGAATAATGCTGCAACGAACATGGAGTGCAGATCTCTCTTCAAGAATGTGATTTCAATTCTTTTGGGTCTATACCCAGACTGGGATTGCTGTACTGTACAGCTGTTTCAGTTTTTTTGAGGAAACTCCAGACTGTTTTCCATAGCGGCCGCACCTTTGGGCATTTCCACCAGCAGCGTACGAGGGTTCCAATTTCTCCGCATACTTGCCGCCACTTTGGTTTTGTTTTGTTGTGTTATAACAGCCATCCTAATGGGTATGCAGTGATCTCTCGTTGTTTTGCATTTCCCTGATTAGTGACACCGAACATCTTTTCATACACCTGTTGTCCGCTTATATGTCTTCTTTGGTGAAATGTCTTTTCAAGTCGTTTGCCCATTTTTCGTTCCGGTCTTGGCAAGGAAATCGTGGATGTGACACCAAGAGCCCGGTCGACGAAAGCGTAAACGAACACGTGGGACTACACAAATCAAGGCTTCGGCACAGCCAGGGAAACGGCGCAATGATAAGGCACCGTTATCCTTCAGAATGGGGGAAAATACTTAAAAACCGCATATCTGATAGGAGAGTCATACCCAAAAAATAAATAAATAAGGAAATCCTGCAACTCGGTAGCGAAAACAAAAACAGTGACCTGATTGAAAAATGGGCAAAGGACTTGAATAAACATTTCTCCATCTTAATGATACTAGCTGAATTTTAGAATGACACATACATACACGTGTACAATGTCTGTAACGTTGGCTCATATACCACATATCTAAATATTTAGCTTATAAATTAAGTGACCAATGTTGAATAAAATGTTCTAACCTCGTACTTAGACAAGTAGACCTTCATAATGACTTGGAAGGCCAAGGTTAGAATTTAGAACTCTCAGCCTCCTTGGGATTCTGTCTTGGGCCCTTGGTCACACACGGAGAGGCAGCCTTGGACAGGACCAATAACTCCCACCTCTTTCCTTCCCCTCACCTCCAGGCTCCATCCCACACCCCAGGGGGGGTCTCAAGCATATATGTCTGTAGATACCCCAGCTCCATTCATACTTCGTCGCGGGCAAACAGTCACTGCCTTGGGCACACCTTGAACCTAGAGGTGCACACGCTTTCGGTGGAAGACCTGGTTGGATTATTAGAGAAGACCACACAGACACTGAGAGTAGACGGCAGTCTCATACTCTGAGGAGGGGCACGGCCAGAGGACAGCAAGGGTGGGACCCTCTGAAGCATGGGCCCGGGGCAGGGCCTCTGTTGTCTGATACAAAAAATAATTTTTAAAATATGAAATAACTATTCGAGTTATAAGATAGCAATTAAGTACTATTATTAGCCTCATTTTATAAATGGGAAAGATTACAAGTAAGCCTATACACTACTGGACAGGATGGTTATAAAAAGCCCTTGTAACATTTCTCACTGACGACCTCTTTCCTGCTTCCTTTTTTCTTTCTCCTGCTCCCTCCCTCCCTCCCTTCCTCCCCTCCTTCACTTCCTTCCTTACACAAATATTGAGAGAGTGCCCTGTGCGCCAGGCACTGCCTGGGCCCTGGTGTTCAAGGCAATCAAGACAAACACTGCTGGGAGTTTACAGTCTATTAAGGAGACCAGCATCAATCACACACAAGTAACCTTATGATTACAAACTGGGCCAAGTGCACCAGCAGATAAGTATGTGTTGATCTGTTGGTTGCCTTTGATTTAAGGCTTCCTGCTGAGAGAGGGAAGAAGGCAAACTTACTTTTTCCTAAAACCAGGGGCCATCCACATTTTCACAAACCTCCGAAATGGATGTATATTATACAGCTAACCAGAAATGGGTATGCTTCCTGCAAGCATACAGGCTAATTGCATTAAAACAACTCCACGAATTGGAGTTGACTGCTCTAATAAAACTTTACCAAAAATTTCAGAGGCATGAGTTCCTGAAGGGTTGCAAAGCCAACTGTCCAATTATAGAAGGTGGGGTTTTTACTAGAGTCCCTGGTGTCAAATTCCTATGGAAATGCAGAAGACAGAGTGGGACAGGATCTCCAGGAGCTCCTAGAGACCCACTGTCCCTCTTAATGCCCCTGCATTACAAAATGGAAGAGGCAGGAAGTAATGAATAATGCCTGGTAGTGCCTTACTTTTCTTCCAGTCACCCTATTCTAGAGGATTTCTACTAAATGAAAGCTCAAGATGTTGGGGACAGGCAGTGGTCGCTTCAAACGAGACAAAAACTAGGTCAGCAGGAAGCAGGGCGTGGCACTAGCTCTTTGCAGCCATAGTGTCAGGAAACTTTTATGCGACTGTTAATATTCTTCACATGCATTTTGGCAGAGAAAACCTAGAAGCGTGTTATTTTTAAATAACTTTGTACTGAGGGGGAGAATCCTAGAAGGAAAATCTGCCTGTGCCATTAATATTGGCAATCTGGGTTTTCAATTGCCTACTGATCTTACATCTTTTCACCAATGGCTTTCGTGGTTTCATGTAAGGAGTAAATAAGCCCCCATGAAATTCACCTTGGTACAGGGACAGTGGTCTCTCTGCGTACCTAAGGGTCGGTTAGGCAGACACTCCCTACGAGGCCCAAGCAGCTCATCTTCCTTCCCCTCGGCCCCTCTCCTGCCCTGGCCTGAATATCCTAGCTCTTACGAATTTTTACTTCCCGCAGAGGAAAACCTTATTTTGGAAGCTGTGTTTCAGCACACACGCGTGCACGCACACACGCACACGCACATTTCACAGCACACTCTTTTCGGGTTTGGGGCAGGCGTCCCAGGTTGGCGAGCGCAATGGGAGGCGGCTCGCCCTGGAACTGGTTTCCAGCCCCTCGGTGTCCTGAGGCCGCACTCGGGCCCAGCCTGGCCTGGCCACTGTGAACGAGCTGCCACCTGCCCGGCCACACACACACTGCTGTGGCCCACCTGCTCCTCCCTCGCCACCCTGCGCCATGTAGCCACCTGTGATGCGCTTCCTCTAAGTCACCTACGAACTGCCAAGCATGGGTGGGTTGTTTTGTTTTTTTGCAGGATTGGGGAAAACATCAAACACCAGAAAAGAATGTCTAAGCGAGACTCTCCTGTCTCCAGAGCATCTTTTGTCCGATGAGCCTGTCACTTTTTATAAACCTTTTAAATGCCCCCAAGCAGGGAGTGAGTACTAAACAGGTGACCAACCTGGTCAAGGCCCAGGCAGAGTCGAGGAGAAACTGGGCTCCCGGTGAGGCTGCTGATGCTCGGGGACTTCACCCCCAGCCCACTGCCACCGCCACCAACACCCCTACTGCTACTACTGCCCCACGACTGCCACGCCCGTCACTACTCCTAGTACCACGAATTCCCCACCCCCGACCTCGTTCTCATCATCACGGGCCTGTCATCATGAAGCGCTTTTTAAGCTTGTGGCTCTGCTGCCGTGGGGATGTGTCTGGCCTGCTGCCTGCCACCTTCGCACATTTATAAATGAGGGTGGTAGCGTGGCCCCCTCAGAGAGCTGGCGCATCTGCAGTGCTCCCCCCAGCGCTAGGCACAAAGACGGGGTGCAATAAATGCGGCTCTCCCCAACTCCTCGTTAACATTTTCCCTCACGTAGTTTTTATCATCCTCTTGGGCTCCACGCAAATGCCTCCTCCCCACTGAAGCATCGCAGACTGACCCCCAAGTCAAAAGTGATCACTCTCCCTTTTCACCCCGCAGGCAAGAGTTAGGCTGTGCTGTGAGTGCCCCTTTCCTTCAGCCTGACGCTGCTCATGTTCTTTGCCGACCCGCTCGCCAGCCCCGCGAGGCTGCGGGTATGTTTGGGCGACACTGCTCTGTGCTTCATCTCTGTGCTTCATCCCCATCTTTGAAAACGGGGGACAGTAACTGTACTACACTCATGGAGTTGGCATAAGAATTAAATAAAATGCTACCTGTCAACACATAACAGTCTCTAGCATGGAAGAAGCAATCTCACACAGCACATGCCCAGAAAAATGTTTGTGGGTGATCGTCATGGCAGCAGACGGAGCTTCGTGCTGAGGAGCAGGCGTGCGGGTGAGAAGGTCTCAGCTTGGAGCTGCACAATGTGTCTGTGGTGAATGCAGTCAGCAGATGTGAGGGCCACAGAGAGCTGTAACTGTCCCCACTTACGGTGGGCGAGTCTGCAGCCACACAGACGCTACTGTCTGCACAGGCCTGCGGCCCAGAGCAGGGTGCTTGCTCGCCGCAGGGCCCGCTGTTCCTGGGAAAGCCACCTCTGCGCCCGGGCCCTGACGCCGTGTGTGCCCCTGCCCCAGCACGCGTTGCCGGCTGCTCGAAGGCACAAGCGTCGCAGTTCTCCCAGCAACACCTCTGCAAGGGAACCCAACTGCCTCTAAGAGGTCAGGGCCAGCTGAACTTTGAGCAGATTCGGGGCGCGTACATGGGGAGAGAAAACCAGCCATTCCAGTGCGCGTCAAGGAAGCCTCAGCCTGCCCAGGCCCTGCTCACTGTAGTTCAAAGAAACACATTCA
>NW_011889067.1:260524-265544 GCF_000151845.1 Pteropus vampyrus
ACTGCACACCAGTGCCATGAGCCACGCTACCTGGTGTCACTCGCGCATTATCAGGCACAGGCCGCCAGGTGAGGCGAGACCAGAGCCACCTGAGCTGTGTGTGCAGGTCGGCCTGCCCCTCCCTCTAAACTAGCAAAAAACATCCAGATGCGTTTTTAAGAAAGACACTTTTTCTGATTGTAAAATTAATAATGCTCACTATAGGTCATTTTGAAAATAGTTTTTTAAACATCTCTCCTCCCACTGTCGATTCAGAAACGCGCTCGGTAACGGCTTTGTTGTCTGTCACGTTAACTAAAAGGCGGGTGAGCGGGGTACTGTCACTGGAGCGGGGTACCGTCCCGTCCCCCCTCCCTCCTATCACCTGAGCGTGCTGAGGAAACCTGTCCCCCTCCTCTGTCCTAGCACCACTTCTCACCCCCGTTTTCTTCCCAGCGTGTAGAGTCTCACTGTGGTGTGTAACTGGCTGGTTTCCCCAAAGGGGGCCCGGTGAGAAAGCCACGGGCTTGGCTGAATGTAAAACCCCAAGCTTTTAGATAAGACCCATTAGCCGGTGCTTCTTAACCCGAACTGGCAGTGGAGTGCCTGGGAACTTTTCCCTCCCACAGACATCCCCTCCTCTGCCACCTGCTTCGAGAAGACTAGGGGAGGGGCTGGGCCTGTGTTGGGGGCTACGGCTCTCTACCACAGAAGACAGGCCGCTCCTAGCACCTCCACCTCCCCGCAGTGGGGACACCGGGCGTTCCAGAGCCACATCTGGAGATCACTGATGGGCAGCCCTGGTTAAGAACCTCCCCATCAGAGGCTGCTTATTCACCTCACAGTCAGTGGAGAGGGACCCCGGAGAGAGCTAGTCACTCCAAAGCCCAAAGCTGGAGTCCCCTCATTAGAGCTCTACTCAGCCCATTGTTCCTTTAAATAGCACAGTCCCCTGGAGCTTTTAAAAGTTTATTTTCTAAAAGTAACTGCATGCTCCTTCTCTTCCAGATTTGCTAAGTGAGGTAAAGTGGGTCTCTAAACCTGGCCTTAAATTGGCTCTGACAGCAATTAGTGAAAACAGCATGAAGCAGAAATCTGATTCATCCAGATTACTTGTCCTGTTAACTCTGTCTTTTAAAAATATATATATTTTTGCTTTTCTGATTGTAAACATAGTATTATATACAAATGCTAATGAAGGGGTTGTGTTCTACTTCACAAAGGGATTTTAAGAGTATATAAGAGGAGAGTGTAGGTTCCCCCAAAGCTGTGGAAATCAGATGCAGTTTACACACACTGGTTTTTACATGGAATTCTTGGGGAACGCAGCACATGCATCAGAGAGGCATGGCTGCCATAGACGGGGCCTGGGTGTCCCACACGCTCCACAGTCCACCTCGTGGCACAAATGTATAGGAAGCTACAGCCTGTCCCGACAGCTCTGCCCAGCGCCTCCTCCTCTCCCCGTCCACGCCTCTTGTCCCAGACCTGGGACACAACCAGGCCTTACTGTCAGACACGCACGTCTCTCTGCCTCCTTCTGATAGATGTGAAATATTAACATAGAAATCAAACGTTCTCGAGAAACGTCTGACTGAATTCTTAAGAGGAATGAGAAAAAAACTCTCTTTGCCCGACTTTGTGTTTTTATGTTTAGTGCTATTTGTGGTTTCTTCATGGCAATGTACCCGAGAAAGCTCCTCTAGAATCTTTAGGCATCTAACAAGGTGCGATATCATATCCTCTGCAAACGATGACACTGCTGTCTCTTTCCAATACCCTATTCCTCTTGTTTTTCATGTCCGATTACATCGTCTGGTCTTCGTGTTGCTTCAAACAGCCAAGCCATTCTGACAAGCTCAGATGCTTTCTAAATTAACAGGTCAGCAGTAACAAGCTGGAAATGGACAGAGGAACGTTCCAACAGCAATAGAAAGTGGCGCCCGACAGCCTGAAAGGTCCTAAGGGGAGAGCTCAGTAAACGAGACGTCGGTAGAGGTCTGGGAGGACGGACGGCGCTGCGCACCTCAAGGTCTCGAGGGCTTTACTATGAGACCACGCTGTGCATTCATCTCACCTTTTACCAAGTCCCTACTCAAGGCCAGGCTCTTTGTATATTAGTTACCTACTGCTTTTGGCTGCTAGTTACAGAGACCCAAAATAAGAGTGAGTTAAACAAGCCCTAGGGGATATTTTTCTCTCACACATAAACAGGAAACCCAAAGGTAGGGAGTCCAAGACAGTTATGGTGACTTCCTGATTTCATTAGCGACCTTCCTTCCATCTTTCTCCTTCATCATTCTTAGCACGCTCAAAATTGCCTCATGATCACAGGATGGCTGCTGCAATTCCAGTCATCACAACTAAATTCCAGTCAGCATGGAGGAAGACAGGGAAATGGCAAAAAAGGCATACTTTCCTTCTGAATCGGCCTCTTTCAGGTAGCTTCGATGGAAGCTTCACCCAGTTTTGCTTACATCTCATCAACCACCTCTATGTGCAAGAAGAATGGAAAACGTAAGTTTTCACTACAGCTCCCAGTAATACAGAGGTTCTGTTACTGAGGAAGAAAACGAGGTATTGGGAAGACAATTATCACACCTGGGCAGCACAGGTGATGCTGAGATTAAGACATAGCTCTGTATTCAAGGACCTCAGGCTTCAGAAAGAATAATTTTCTTCCAAACTGGTTAAAATAATAATTATGTCTTGAGACATAAACTTTCATCTTGATGAAGAGACTCCATAATTTAGGGCAGCACTTTCCCAGAAGACTCTAGACTGCAGAGACTTTTGCTGAGTTTAATTCTGTAAGAATTACATTTCTGCCTACAAAATCTGCGTGGACCCTGCTTCTGCCTACCCAGCGCTTACACTCCTTATAACTCTATGGTAGGAAATGAGAGAATTTCTGGCTAATAGCAAATGTCCACAGAATTTTTTTCAGATTCCCATGGAAGACAAATGACAAGGGCCACAGAAGGCACTGTATTCCTGTCTGCCCCCTCCTGCACCCTAAGCTTATCCCAGTCTTATTCAGGTTGTGGTTTCGACGGCTGTGGCACCTTCATCAGAGAGGAATCCGCTATATGGGGCGTGAACCCTCTGACCACGCGTTACGTGGCTGTAACTCTAGACTCAGGGGACACGTGCTCTTCTATTTCATTCTGAACAAATCTGATATTTTCTTAGTGAATGTGGTAGGTTCTGATGGTTTTCTGCCCCAGGGAGCGGGGTAGATTCCGAGGTTTCCTCCATTTCTATCTTGGCCAGGGGCAGGGATTTCCCTTAGGCCAGAAACAGAGGAAACCGGCTTAGACTCCTCCCTGAGGCGGAAGCCGGCGGGTGAGCACTCCACGGCGGGCGCACCTTACCTCTGCCATTCGCCTGTCCCACCTGCCCACCAGCTGCTCAGAGGCAACCCACAGGCTCAGTGGTAGGTGTGAGTGTCACGAGGTGGGTGACTCTGAGAGGGTGGAGCACCACAGATGGCCTTGGGGAGTACGCAGAAGTGGGGCCGGAGAGACAGGAAGAGCATGGGCGGGGTCTAACCAGGTGCTGGAACCACCTTGAGAATGAGTCACCCATCAGTGGAGGTGTGTCCAAACCAGTTGCCATCTATTCGTTACTCACTGAGAGCATGCCTTCTGCTGGGCACGACACGAGGCACCAGACACGCCGAGTCCCTGCCCTAGTGGAGTGGGCAGTACAGGTGCATGGAGAGCACCGTGGAAGCTCGAGGAGAAGCCCCCATATCGGGCTGCGGCGCCCAGGAGGCTTCCTGGAAAAGGATGCCCAAACTGAGTTTCTAAGGATGGGTCAGGCAAGCAGACATGGGAGCAAGGCGGGGGGCGGAGGTGGGGAGGGACTCGCTGAGCTCGGCTGAAGCTGCCCACCCACGGGGAGGGGTGCCAGGTGAGGCTGGGCAAGACTGGATGGGAAAGGTGGTGGGGGCCGAGGTCATGGGGGACCCTGTAAGGATGGGGGCCCCAATGGACTTCAAGTAAGGAAAGGCCAAGGTCTGTGTGGCTGGGCACAGGGCAGCTGTGGAGTGGGGCCTGCCCGGCAGCCAGGCAGTGGGCTAGGAAGCTGTCACTGTCACCTGTGCAGGGAAGGAGGGCCTGAACTCAGGCTTGTCAGGGCCCAGAGGCGAGGGGACCAATGAGCAGGCTGCTGAAGAGATAAAATCAACACCCACTGGTGAGAGAGGGGGTGTCGGGGTAAGGAGTGGGGAGGACAGCCAGGTTGAGGCTGCAGGAACCTCTGTCCCGGCCTCACGTCGTGTCCAGGGTGCAGAGTTCAAAGTCTTACTGAGTGCAGGGTTTTGTGGGTCGGCTCATGGAGCCCTCTCTCCGGTGAGCTCTGGGGATGTGGCTGTGGGCATCCAGAGTGTCCAGGACACGCAGCAAGCCCACCTCTGTGGCTGCGCCCCACAGCTCTGAAGATGAAATGCAGCTGTCCCTGTGATTAATACGTAAGGCTCCCCTCGTGAACATAAGCCGGGGGTGGGCATCGGTACAGGGTCCTCTCATTACTTACACCAGGGGACACATCATTTCAGATACATCTCTTCGGAAAACCCCGACAGGTGAGTACTAGAATTACCTCCATTTGACTCGTAATGAAGCAGGGGATCAGAAATGGACAGCGACTTGCTCAGCATGACCCAGCCAATTAGCAACACACACGGAAGCAGGGCCCAGGTCTGCTGCCTCTTGGGTCAGACCCGGTGGTTAGTGCCTGGGCTTGGGGTTAGGCAGGCGGAGTCCTGAGTCTCACTTCTGGGCCTCCGCCTGTGAGTTGAGGACAAGGGGCCACCTCCTTGCAGGGCCCTGTGAGGTATGCATGCCGTCACGCACGCCCCTACTGCACCTCACACTGTGCCTGGTGCCCGGAGCATCGATTACTGTCGCTGTCACTTAGTCAGGCACCTGGGGCGGTGGGGGGGGCTCTGTTTCACGGTGGATCGCAGAGCCTGACACGAAGCCTGGCAGTCAGAGGCAGCCAGTCGATGGAGCTGGGACGTGAATGTCCACCGGGC
>NW_011889067.1:266394-268236 GCF_000151845.1 Pteropus vampyrus
GAGTGGTTTAGGGTTACGTCGTTCTCTTCCTTCATTGACTATCACGGAACACCCACCAAAAGCCAGGCTGCGGAGAGCAGCGCCAAGTCAACACCGGTCACACCTCCCCGACTGTGGCAGACAACTGTTAACACAGGGGACGGATCACAGAGCTGCTCACGGCTGCGGTTTGTAGCTGCGAAACGTGTCCAGCTACCCATTCCCATTACCTGGCGGGAGGCGGGAGGCGGGAGGCGGGAGGCGGGAGGCGGGAGGCGGGAGGCGGGAGGCGCACCTCCACAGCCCCAGACGGAGCCGGAGGATGGAGAGCAGCCTGAAGGAGCCAGTGCCCAAGGATGCACGGGGACGACTTCAAACAGGGGGACCGTGGGGAAGGCGTGGCGTCCTGTGCCCCTCAAGGAGGCGCCTGCTCCAGGCAGACACTGAGGAAGTGTCTCCTCGAGGGCGAGGCAGCCACGCTGTGTGGGGAAGGCCTGGGTTCGAGGCCTGCTCTGCTCAGTACCTAACGCCCCTGAGTCTCTCTAAACGAGAATGACCACATCTATCCAAAGGTGTGATGCAGAGACAGATGAAAACATGCTCGTCCGGCTGGGAAGAAATGTGGGCAGCCACTGGGTCACCCACTGGGTCACCCACGGGAGAGGCATTTATTTTTCTTCCTGACATCAAAGAGCTGAGAACAGGACCAAGAACAGCCAAGAACAGGAACGAACAGGAGGAGAGCGAGAGCGAGCGGGCATGCATGCGCGCCCCCTGCACCTAGCAGGCCCTCAGCGCGCCCTCGCTGCTGTTCCGGTGTGGCTCTCAGGGCGCTGGAAGGACACGGGGCAGTGCCGCTCCATGTGCCGTCTGTGTGTCTGCCCCCTTGCTGACGATCAGCCCTCGTGGGGAACGACGAAGCCACCGTTCACTAATTAGCACCTCCAGAAAACATCTGTTGTTCTTCTTTCTGGCGGATATTTGGAAATAGAAACCACTGAGCAGCTAAACTGATCATGTGTGTGTTGGCGGGGTGGGGAGTGGGCGAGCAGGGAGGCAGCCAAGAGCAGCGGCATTTCAGATCTCCCTGCCACCCGCGTCTCACCGCCTGGCCCAAGGCCGCTGGCGTAGGGCGGGGACAGTGGTTAGGAGCGGCTGACAGGTCGGGGTGGGAGATGGCAGGGGACAAATGCCGACATGTCCGTGCTGCGCGATTTCTTTGGTGGCCGCGTGAAGGATGACAGAGGGGTCTGGGAGCCTTCGAGCACCCAGGGTGGGTTCCAGGGGCTGGTGCTGGGGCAGGAGGCGGCTGAGGGGGACTCAGGGTAGATGAAGGTGGAGACAAGCCCTTGAAGTGAGGCAAAAATGGGGGAGAGGGCAGGGATTGGGGGAGAGGGTGAGGGGGCTGAGCGAGGGGGTGTCTGTGGCCCTAGGAGCCAAGCAGAAACTCCAGCTGTGGTCTTCCCAGCCCCCTACACAGCCTGCATTTGTCACAGGTCCTGCTGGTCCAAGCCCTTTCTTCTCTCCAGCCGAGGCCTCCCACAGCTCCCTGTGTCCCTAAGGACGTTTCACACGGACTGGCTGCCTGGCCAGGGCCCTTGTTCGGCCAGCAATCCAGTTGTCAGCAGCAGCAAGGCAGAACCACAGAGATCAGCTGACACAGTCTCGAGAGAGAACAAAGCTGGAAGCATCGCACTTCCTGATTTCAAACTATACTACAAAGCGATAGTAATCGAAACGGTATCATACTGGCAGAAAAAGACACACAGACCAACAGAACAGAATCTAGAGCCCAGAAACGAACCCACGCACACAGGGCCAATTCCTGCTTGACGAGGGAGCCAGGAATACTCAATGGAGGCA
>NW_011889067.1:269481-275167 GCF_000151845.1 Pteropus vampyrus
CCACGGACGGCATCCTCCCATCCGATCCGGTCTCTCAGACCAAGGAAAGAGGGCCAGGGGACAGGGCGGCGGCAGCGGGGGTGGGAACACATTAGAGGAAGACGTGTCTAAAAGTCTGGAGGCTGGAGATCACCACACGTCATGGACACCGGGACTAATTCGATGCGACAGATACTGACCCAAAAATAAGTCTGAAAACCCTACAAGATCGAGCGCAACTGCTTATCCCTGAAAGCTCACGCTCTTGAGATTTTTTTGTTTGTATACATGTAGAAACCAAAATGTCAGGCGAGAGATGCAAACTGCCAAAAATGGAACACCCAGGGCTGTGGTGAGGGCCCTGCCCCCCGGCCCCCGCTCCTGCCTCCTGTCATCTGACCAGCTTCCCAGGTGCTCCCTCCGGCTAAGTCCCCTGTGGAAGCTCCGATCAGTCCCCCGCTGGAAGCCAGGCTCCTCACACGGTCCTCAGAGCTGCTTGCCAGACCCCAGCTATGCGGTTGTTGGTGGGAAGGGCTGAATTCTTTCCAGCCTCATGATGGAATTTAAAAAAAATAATGCGAGACCTTCGCAGATAACTGCACATTCACCACCACAAATGGTAGCATCACAAAGACAAATATGTAACATTTCAGAATTTGGGAAAACAGCCCAGGAGTGACCCATGCTAAGAATGGGAGCAGTCTGGCTGATACATGGCCATCCTGTGATCCAGCAGAGGGAAAAAAACAAAGTTTCTAATTACCCAGCCACAATACTGTATTTTGATGTTAAAGAGAGGAAAGAGCTGAAGTCTCTTCTAGTCACAGACGTGTCAAGGAGCCAAGTGAAAGCTTTCTGCCCAGACCACGGCTGAACCCGCGCTGGCCACTGGCCCCGGCTGCCCCGGCTCATGCTCCTCAGATGAACCTCCAGAAGCCGACAGCACCCCCCACACTCCCATTTTGCGGCGGCACCGGCAGCGATTTCCTCCTCAAAGCTCTGTCATCCTCTTTGGTGGGGCCGGGGAGCTCAAGCGACAGCCCATCGACTCAGTAATAAAACAGTCGTAGCTCATCCGCGGGTGCCCTTCTGGTTGGGCCTCCCCTTCCTCCTTCAGTCTGTGCTCTCCTGAAGCTCCGACACATCCTTTACCTGCTTCACCGCGTCTGAATGGCCATGAGGTCGGCCAAGACCTCCTCTGCCACTGGGCTGTGACAGTAGCACAGTCCAGATTCAGTCATGAGATATTTAGGACACGACTAATACCGCTTCTTGAGAATCTGTCGCAAGCCTCAGCACACAGTCTGGCACGAATGGACGCCTGCTTCCCAAGAATGGCCCCCCTGCGTGGGAAGCCCGTCGCTGTGTCTCTGTGGCCCCTGGAACCCCCTGCGCCGGAGGGGCTGGAACCTAAGAGGACTTGCGCACGACGATCATTATTCCGCCCCACTGCTGGTGAAGCCCTGGTGGAAAGTGCACTCGCACGGCTGCTGCCACGATCGTGAACTCTCTCTCTCTCTCGGAAAAGCAACACAGCAGAATCCGTCGGACTAACCACAGTCGGCGTCCACTGTGCTGGAGGGACAGGACTCTGCACGAGGAGGAAGGGTGTGACGTCTGGGCGTTGGCTTGGCAACCCCGCGGCAGGAGGAAGGCAGGGTCTTCCAATACGGGCTCCACCGCGCTTTCATGTACGTGACCCAGCCCCACCTGGGAGCAGCTTCCTCTGAAGCACTGGGGTGGGGCTGGGGTGCTATGGGGCTGGGGTGCTGCACTCCTCAGCCCAATAGCTTGGATCAAGGACAGGACGCAGCCCTACCGAAGCCCTGGGCTGGTGGGAATCAGGCCCCAGGCCCCGGACAGATGGGCCCAGCTGTGCTCAGAGCTGTGCCCTTCCCAGAGACTCTTCGTTTGCTCCCAAGCCAGGCTGTCACTGACCTGGCCACGGCTGGTCCCAGAGGTGAGAGATATTGATGTGGGCAGGTGGGGAGAGGTGGGAGTGGAGGTTCCTTGTTAGCATAACATCCCTTCCCGAGCTGGCGTGCTCGCCGCCGCCCCTGCTGGCAACTCTGAGGACCGCACGGGGCTCTCCGCAGTCAGGTCTCGACCTCCGAAGCCCGGCAGGAGCTGAGAGCACTTCTCTTCCTAGTGCTTTGGCCCAGATACCTCTTTATTTTGGTGGAAGCAGCACACAGATCATCTCGGCTCTGCCACTCATGCATTCTCAGGAAGCCCCTTAAACCCTCACCGCCCTGTAGCAGCCACTTCACGACGATCAGAAACATAGTGTCTAGTAAGGGCCTGGCATGGGACGGGGACTCAATAGTATTGTTTTCTCCCTTTCCTTATTTTCATTCCACCAAATTAGCGGGGACACCTCTGTGTGGTCTTCATTTTATATGATAAGGCCCTCCTCGTTTGGGCTCTACCCTCCGTCGCATTTGTCTTACAGGGACACGAACGCTGGACCTGGCCTCGTGGCCCCAGTCTCCAGCTTGCAGGTCCACCAGGGTGGGCAGGGCCGTGTGGCCGGGCTTCCCCCGAGGGAGGCAGAGAGTGGGATCCACAGGCTCGGCTGGGGCTGGGGCTGCGGCCGCACACGGGCTCTGTCATTAGAAGCTGAAGGTTTGGGGTTATGAGCTGGTGTCACCACACTGAAGACTTGAGGGGCAGGGACCTAGCCGAGGGGGAGCCCAGCGTGGCTCTTAGACTGAAGAGGAAGTCCTTCCACAGAGGAGACCAGAAGAAACCCTCTCAGGGGGAGGAATAATAGCTGCTATTAATTGAAATAAGGATATTACTAGGCGGAATCTTAAACCACTGTTTTCCCTGTGTTAAATGTAGTGCCAAACCCAGTAGCCTCAGGTCACACAGCTTCCTCCAGCACAGGGATACCCCAGCACCACGGGCTTCAGGACTTGGGGAGAGAGGAGGGCACTGTGCACAGGAGACTCCTCCGGGCAGGAAGAGGAAATGGAGATCCTGTTGTTTCCCCTTGGTGCACCATGGAGGAAGAGAGGCGGGGAAGCGATGCGTCAGACACACGGTGACACTTCCCTCTCCAGCGCCAACCCCAGGATGTGGCGGGGGCGGGGCGCGCCTGTGCTCTGCCTCTGGGGAGGACTCTGGGAAGGGACTTCCTTGCAGTGAGCCCTTGGCTGCCACACGCAGCCACCACACACAGTGAAAACGAGGCCTGGCGGGTGAGCCGGAGGGAAGGCCTGAGTTAGAGGCCCCGGCCTCCTCGGCTGGAGAAACCAGAGAGCCCTGAGTGGAGCCCTAGGGGTCAGCCGTGCTGGGAGCCGAGGGGACGCCGCCATGAAGGCCACAGGGTCAGGCAGAGGCCGTGTGCAGCCTCGAAAGGCACCATGAAGAGCTGAGGTAGGGGCAGGTCAACAAGGGCGAACCGCGAGGCTCCAAGCCAGCCAAGACGACAAACTCCGAGTTAGTGTCCAGTGTTCCTACCGGGAGGCTGGCCCGCGGAGCAGGGTCCCGCCTCCACTTCTGCGTGCCTCTCCCGCCCCGGCCTCTCCCGCGCCCCCTCCCTGGCAGGGCAGCCGCCCGGCCCTCAGGCCGTGTTCCTTCCAGCCGCGGGGCCTCTGCACACCCCTTCTCTCCGCCTCCAAACTCAGCTTCCTGGCCCAGTCGCTTTCCTCTCTTCCACACTTCATTTCGTGACTTTTGTCATTTTATGTGGCTGCAATTTCACATTCCTCCTTGCACCTCTTTGACTGATGATTGCTTTCCCAAGATTACAGCTCCACGGGCAAAGGACCGGGTCCGTTTCCACTCACGATTTCACACCCAGCACCCAGCACAGACGCGGGCAAATGACAGACCCTCAATCGGCATGTGCTGAGTGACTGGCTAAGCAAAACAGGCTGAATGAACGAAGGATCTGCCACAGTTTCTCTACGTGACAACAACTTCTCCCCACTTTCGCAAGATAAAACTAAGGCAAGAAGTCAGCGGCCCAGCACGGAAGTCCAGGGGAGGCAGGACAGCAGGGGTGCAGGCCTGTGCTCAGGCCACACTTGCTTCTTCCTTTACCTCCAAGTCAGAGCATTATTTTCTTTTTCAGACAAGGAACCTAAGGATTTGTGGGGTCTTTTGGTTTGGGCTTTGGTTTTGCTATTCATTATGAAAATTTTCAGCATACAAGAAAAGTAAGAAGCGTAATATCCTTCAGAGAGAAAATATTTTTTCAATAAATTATGGACTTTATGACAAGGTAATGTCGAATACTTCCATTTGCATCTCTATAAAACAAGGACGCTTCCCTAACTTAACCGAGATACTGTATTCACACCTAACTAAATGAACTGTAATTTCTTATTACCATCGAATACTCAGGCGTTTTCAGATTTCCCCAGTGGCCTCCAAAATGTCTTCTCCACTCGGTTTCCTGGGTCCAGGATCCAATTAAAGTCCTCACGCAGGGCAGCACGTTTTGAAAATCATCTCACAGTGTCTAATTCCGACCATACGCGTGCCCACGTGCCACATGGGCCCAGACGTCGCCCACGCGCATTTCGGCAACTTGTCCTTTCCCGACGCCGCCTGGCACTGGACAGCATGTGCGTCCGGGGCTGGATGGCCGCAGAGCTGACGGGGCTCGGCGGGCCTTGCAGAGCCAAGGCAGCCACAGAGCCGACGCGCGGCCACACCACGGAGGAGCAGGGGGATGAGCCACCGGCCAAGTATTTCCCTTTCCCAAGCACCGCCAGGCCCGCCCGGGAAATCGTAACACCACCCCTGCCGGCACAGCCCCACGGGCAGGTCCAGGGGCGCAGCTGTGAGGTGAACCCCTGAAAAGTCATCCACTCGGGAAACAAAAGCACTTTCTCCAGTTCTCGGTTCTAGTGCGGCCAGCCTGCAGGCTGGCCAGAGAGGCTGCACACAGGCACTGTCCCCAACATGTTTGGGGGTAGAGCTGGGGGGTCTGTGCAGGACTTGGCTGTGCCGGTGAGATGTTTTAATCTTAATGAGAACTTTGTGGTTTTCACATTGTCCCGGGACAACAGAACTTTGGTCCACAGTCCCCCAAGTGTGTGGCTGCTAACTGTCCTGCAGCTGAACCTCTCAGGTTTCCAAGTCACACCTCTTCCCATGGCAGCTGAGGGAGCGCAGCTTGCCCCTGCCCCTTCCCTTGGCCCACAATGAGGTAGATGCTGGGAGGTTCGGCCCAGGTGGAGGTTCCCCCAACCTTCCCCCACGACAGTGGGGTTTGGACCGAGTGACATACGGGACACTTCTCAGTCCCTCTGTCCGCTCCAGAAAAGCTGGGGGTGGACAGGACACATCCTAACTGCCCACCACAGCCTCACTCGCCAGGTGAGTGCAGATGTGGCCATTCGCAAGCCGCGCTCACCACTCTGCCCTCCAGTGCGGCCTGCGCCCTGGGTGCCATCCGGCCCATCCCCCAACACCCTCCCTGCCACCAGGCCAGGCTGCCGGTACCAGCCAGGGAGCAGTGGCGCTCAGTCGCGGTGGGGAAGCCTCCTGCTCCCTTTCTCCCTCCCGTCCCACTCAGGTTTGGGTTCTTATTTGCTATGGGGCTTGTCCTGGGAGCTGCAGGATGTGTAACAGCATCCCCGGCCTCTACCCACAGGTGCCGGTTATGTCACCAGACATCGCCCAATCTCCCCTTGGGGCTCAAACCATCCCCAGCTGAGAACCCCCGTTCTATGTCCTAAACAAGAAACTT
>NW_011889067.1:275217-279498 GCF_000151845.1 Pteropus vampyrus
CCTAACTAAATGAACTGTAATTTCTTATTACCATCGAATACTCAGGCGTTTTCAGATTTCCCCAGTGGCCTCCAAAATGTCTTCTGCACTCGGTTTCCTGGGTCCAGGATCCAATTAAAGTCCTCACGCAGGGCAGCACGTTTTGAAAATCATCTCACAGTGTCTAATTCAGACCATACGCTTGCCCACGTGCCACACGGGCCCAGACGTCGCCCACGCGCATTTCGGCAACTTGTCCTTTCCCGACGCCGCCTGGCACTGGAGAGCATGCGCGTCCGGGGCTGGATGGCCGCAGAGCTGACGGGGCTCGGCGGGCCTTGCCACAGAGCCGACACGCGGCCACACCACGGAGGAGCAGGGGGATAAGCCACCGGCCAAGTATTTCCCTTTCCCAAGCACCGCCAGGCCCGCCCGGGAAATCGTAACACCACCCCTGCTGGCACAGCCCCACGGGCAGGTCCAGGGGCGCAGCTGTGAGGTGAACCCCTGAAAAGTCATCCACTCGGGGAACAAAAGCGCTTTCTCCAGTTCTCAGTTCTAGTGCGGCCAGCCTGCAGGCTGGCCAGAGAGGCTGCACACAGGCGCTGACCCCAACATGTTTGGGGATAGAGCTGGGGGTTCTGTGCAGGACTTGGCTGTGCCGGTGAGATGTTTTAATCTTAATGAGAACTTTGTGGTTTTCACATTGTCCCAGGACAACAGAACTTTGGTCCACAGTCCCCCAAGTGTGTGGCTGCTAACTGTCCTGCAGCTGAACCTCTCAAGTTTCCAAGTCATACCTCTTCCCATGGCAGCTGAGGGAGCGCAGCTTGCCCCTGCCCCTTCCCTTGGCCCACAACGAGGTAGATGCTGGGAGGTTCGGCCCAAGTGGAGGTTCCCCCAACCTCCCCCCACGACAGTGGGGTTTGGACCGAGTGACATACGGGACACTTCTCAGTCCTTCTGTCCGCTCCAGAAAAGCTGGGGGCGGACTGGACACATCCTAACTGCCCGCCACAGCCTCACTCGCCAGGTGAGTGCAGATGTGACCATTCGCAAGCCGCGCTCACCACTCTGCCCTCCAGTGTGGCCTGCGCCCTGGGTGCCATCCAGCCCATCCCCCAACACCCTCCCTGCCACCAGGCCAGGCTGCCGGTACCAGCCAGGGAGCAGTGGCGCTCAGTCGGGGTGGGGAAGCCTCCTGCTCCCTTTCTCCCTCCCATCCCACTCAGGTTTGGGTTCTTATTTGCTATGGGGCTTGTCCTGGGAGCTGCAGGATGTGTAACAGCATCCCCGGCCTCTACCCACAGGTGCCGGTTATGTCACCAGACGTCGCCCAATCTCCCCTTGGGGCTCAAACCATCCCCAGCTGAGAACCCCCGTTCTATGTCCTAAACAAGAAACTTGTTTAAAAAGCCAGGAGAGTTCCAGAACTGTGTGCACCGGCTAAGAGTTTCACAGTGTCTGGAGAGCCTCCAGCCAGGCACCCCAGTTGTCCTGCGCGAGGCAGGCAGGAAGCGGCGGCCAGGCCAGGTCTAGTCCCTCCCGCATGTCCACTCACGCTGGGGAAGCTGCCAGAGCCGTGCACATGGCCCACGGGAGACACGCCACCCCTGGGAGCGTGACTGGGGCACCCCCACTCCTCCATTCCTCCTCCGCTCTCACACCCACCCCCACAACCTAGACCCAGGCCTTGACTGTCAGCTCCTGAGCGTGGCCTCACACCAGTCGGCTTCTCTGGCCACAGCTGGAGCGGCCGTGAGCTGCACAGTCTGACAACACATTTTCCTACTTGGTGAAAGGTGAGGGGCCCTAAAGGCATTAACCACGGGAGGAGAGGTGCAAGGCCAGGCTGTGGACGGCTGAGGCCCCCGAAACCATCGGGATTCCAGCATTCATGCCGCCAGCCAGTCTGGCCACAGCCATGACGTGAAGCAGCGGGAGAGACGAGCCCAGCTGACGAGAGGTAGGGTCAGGCACCCGCCATGCTCGCGAGGGCCGTCCGTGGCGGAAGAACGTGACCAAGGAGACATTCCCAGTCCCTGCTAATTTACATACGGCAACGCGTGTGCGATGCGGAACAAGTCCCCGGCCCAACTGTGCCTTGGTCTTCCACCTACCGGAAGGGGCTACCTGGGAGTTACGGTGATGTTTGACGGAGGGAATACTCATCAAGTGCCGAGAAATGGATTCTGGCGCATGGTGGGAGCTCAAAAAGTAAAGTTTCGTAGCTTGTTTTTATATTCCCGTACGTCTTGGGTTTCTGTCGTTAAATAAAGATCTTCCAGCTCTCTGATGGCTGTAAAACACACCAGTTTCATTACGCAGCTCCTCACTGACGGGCGTCGGGCCTTCCCTCGGGGGCGGCTATACGCAGCCACGCTGGGTACCTGTGCGCGAGCGTGAAGTCTGGAGCAGAGTTCCACGAGGCCGTCTTGGCTACAGTGTATGAGCAGTTGACGTGTTGACACACTGCACACTGGGCAGGGCCACTGCTCAATGCTGCTCCTCTGTGCAGGGCTCCACAACTACCAAAGAACACCCACGTCTGCCCGAGCTCCCTGCCATCACGGCCAGTCAGCGAGTCTCAGGCTGCTGCCACCACGGATGGACTCAGTGGGGATTCGGCCACCGCTGCCGAGATGTTATAACAGCAGTGGGGGTCTCCGCAGGAGGAGCTCTGGGCATGGCAAGGAGACAGATCAAACTGTTCGCGGGGGATTAGGAGAAAACTCCTGGGAGAGGAACACACTACAGGAAGAAGGCGGCAAACACAACTGGTTGAGTAACAGACGGAGTAAGAGTCTGAGTACAGTGAGTGACGGCCATTTGACTCCATCCCAGACTAGGCCTTGGGGGTACCTCCCTAGTCTTATGGAGAGCAGAGCGTCAGGGAGCTGATTCACTCAAAACTCCAAGGAACCCCAAGACCCAAGGGCCCACTGCTTAGAGACCTTTCTGAAGAAACGAAGAGGAAGAGACCAAAAACGAAATTCCATCTCCGCAACCCTGGCAGGAGCATGGCTTCATGAACAGTGAGCAGCTGGCAGGGGACCAGGGTGCAGGTAATGAAGCGACAGCTGCAGAGGAGAGGGGACCATGGTGCCCCACAGGGCAGTGCCCACAGGAAGGAGATCTGATCCTGGCCCTACGTGAGATGCCCGGGGAACCTCCTGCAGCATTACTGGGAGGGTGGAGCAGCTGGAGGTTCCGCATGAGCAGGGCCAGTAGCAGAGAGGTCCCTTCAGGCTGAGTGAACTCAAGTGACCTCAGTAAGGCTCCGCACACATAAGAAATATTAACCTTTTCTGGGGAATATTAACCTTTTAGGGTTCCACTGGGGAACGTCTGACTTGAGGACACAGTCGCCTTCTTCAGAGAAACATCTGACCAGTAAGCACCACTTTTTCTGTATCAGACACCATTCCAAATGCTAAATCCTATTTATTCTGAAAGATTGAGGAGGTAGTGGTAGCAATTTAAAAACACTTCAAAGCCTCTGAAAATAGCCAAATGAATGGGCCTCTAATTGACATTCTCGAAAGTGAAGTTGTTTTAATAAAAGAAAATATCTTTGGAAAGGGTGGCATGTAAAATGAAGTGTGTATTTTCAATGATCTTATATGAAATGCGTAACAGAAAAATCTCCCAGCTCTGATTTTTCTGGACACTCTCAAAAAAAGTAAATAAATAAATAAACAAACAAACAAAACAAAATAAAAAAAGATAAAAGAAGGGGAGTAAACATTTATAACTAGACATCTCCTAAGGTCACTTTTTTTGAATCAGGGCAAATAGAGAAACATCTCACGCGGATGCCCAACAGCCCCGGGCAGTTTGGGCCACTCCTCTCCCCTTCAAGGGCACTCAGCAGCTCCCCAGATCTCCGTGCTGCTGCCCCCCTTCCTTGCTCCCACCGCGTCTGAAAGGCCATCACTTGTTCCTCCCCCCATCACCGTTCTGTCCAGAACGAACGAGACACGGATGCTGTTGCGACTTAAACTTTTTGTTTTCTCCTTTGACCTTTAGTCTCCAACCCTAAAATAATAGTGTACACATTTAAAAACACTTGAGAATTTCTTTATCTACTGTAAGGTGGAAGAAACTTAATTATCCAATGAGGCTTTGCAGATTTTACTTAAAATTACACCCAAAATGAATAGTATGCATTGTCATGTGTATATCACGAAGCCATTGATAAATAAATGTCAACCAAAATCACCCAAATCTCTGCGAGTGGTTCTCACACTTGAATCTGCATTAGCATCACGCGGACGGCTTGCTGAGACAGCTTGCGGGGCC
>NW_011889067.1:279548-283689 GCF_000151845.1 Pteropus vampyrus
AGGTCACTTTTTTTGAATCAGGGCAAATAGAGAAACATCTCACGCGGATGCCCAACAGCCCCGGGCAGTTTGGGCCACTCCTCTCCCCTTCAAGGGCACTCAGCAGCTCCCCAGATCTCCGTGCTGCTGCCCCCCTTCCTTGCTCCCACCGCGTCTGAAAGGCCATCACTTGTTCCTCCCCCCATCACCGTTCTGTCCAGAACCAACGAGACACGGATGCTGTTGCGACTTAAACTTTTTGTTTTCTCCTTTGACCTTTAGTCTCCAACCCTAAAATAATAGTGTACACATTTAAAAACACTTGAGAATTTCTTTATCTACTGTAAGGTGGAAGAAACTTAATTATCCAATGAGGCTTTGCAGATTTTACTTAAAATTACACCCAAAATGAATAGTATGCATTGTCATGTGTATATCACGAAGCCATTGATAAATAAATGTCAACCAAAATCACCCAAATCTCTGCGAGTGGTTCTCACACTTGAATCTGCATTAGCATCACGCGGACGGCTTGCTGAGACAGCTTGCGGGGCCAAGCCCAGTCTGACTCAGGAGATCCGAGTGGGGTAGAGAATTCGCGTTTCCCACAAGCTTCCAGGTGATGCGGATGCTGCTGGTCTGGGGATCGCACTCTGGGAACCACTGCTCTAAAACGTGTTCATTCCACAGACTTCTCTCGCGCTAAGGAGTATGGCATTCCAGACGCCCTGGAATGACAGCCAGGACACCTGTGTCCTCGACGTAGCTCTTTACCTGACAGAATGTATACTCTCAGCCTATTCCCTGCATTTGCACCAGGATTACTGGGCATCTACACGTGCGGGCACACAGGGCATAAACAATCGTTACCCTAGAGCAGCTTTCGGGGAAGTAAATGGGGCAGGATCTGTGCATGGACCACTGGCACACTTACCAGAGCATCCTGGCGCCGTGAAAGACGCACACCGTCATAGGCCTCAAAAAACATAAGCTCATTTGTCTGGCAACGAGGAAGGCAACGTTCTAATAGAAATGGCACTGGACACTGGCTTTAAGACGGAAAAGATGTGGGACGGGTGTGGGGACGATGGGGACATTTCGGGGCAGGAAGTGGCACGATGCAAGATGATGTCGGGACTCTTGGTTGCTTGTACTTTAAACTCAAACTGACTTCAACAACAACAAAAAAGGAGGGGACGTACTGCCTCATGTAACTGACAAGTCAGGGCCAGCTCTGGTTTAAGGAACAGAATTCAGATGCTCAAAACTTCGGAAATGGGTCTCCTCGCCTGCCAGCTCTGCACTCACGCACTAGCTCGATTCTCTGGCAGGTGGAGCCGTGTGGAGACAAGGGTGGCACAGCAGCCCCAGGTTTATGCTTTACCAGCAGAGCCACCCTAATCAAAGACACTGCCCTTTCATCGAAAGCCCGGCAGTTGGCTCTCAGTGGACCCTCTTGGGTCACACGTCCGTTCCAAGGAGGCAGAAGGACTTGACACACTGACTGTCCTGGCCTGGATCACACGCAGGTGTGGGATGGTCGAACCCGCTCCAACCTCACAGACTGAGTGGAGATGGGGTGGTTTTCCAGAAGAGAGGCAGGGCGCTCTTTCCCAAAGGGTCCCGGGCAGGAGGACGCACTCACAACCGGCATAGATTTAAGGGCCCAGCGCTGGGCTCCTACTGGTAACCATCGCCGCAGACCCGAAATAACAAAACATCCCTACCTACCTCTCAGGTCCTTTGCCAATGGCCTCGGTACGACTTGCTTCAGTCGCAGGCTGGTCTAGGGCAGTGCCCTGGTCCTGTCTCCTCTGCCTATAGCTTCTCTTCTTTACGGCAGCAGGCACCCTGCAGGGGGAACCGTTCGGCTCAGGGGGTGGGGTGGTGACTGCAGTGGAGGATCCTCTAGACCAGGTCTCTGGTTGACACGTGGTCTCCCAGTGTCTCATCAGGGAGGGTCAGCTCAGCCCCCGTGCAGCTTTCTCCTACGGCTTAGGGGTCCACTGCCACTTTCCTACAGGGCTCTGGGCCCTCCCTGTCCCTGTGGCTGCCGCTGTGAGCTACTGGCCAGAGCTGGAGCCACCGCTGCTCATCGAGTTCCTCCTGCTGCGCCTGATTCCACTGGGCGCCAGGCTGCAGGCGCTGTCCCTGGGGAGCAGCACCGGCCCTTGCCACCTCGGCACCAACTGTTCTGCTCCTTGAGACAGGGCAGAGACGGCCCACCGGCCTGAGCAATCAGAGCAGGCGGAGGGCTGGCTGAGTGAGCCTGGGCTCCAGCAGTGAGGGCACACAGGTCTGTGCAGGGACAGCTGTGTTTGGTGGATGTGGCTGTGTAAAAAGGGCTTTAAAATTGGGCATTAAAGCTGCTTCCTTCAGAGAAATGATGAAATCTGGGACAGCAGAATTAGAGCTGTTACACTTTTTGCCACGAACCCAAGTCAGACGAAATCACTTTAGCCAAATCCAAAGCCCTGGCAGAAATATGCATATCCCGAGGCTGACAAAGTCAACCCTGACTACAACGCTCCAGCCCTGGGAGGCCCAGGTGAGCAGGGGAGGGGCCTGTGGGGTGGAGAGCAATTGCTGGCCCTCAGGGAATTTCTCAGGAAGGTCCAGAGCAAGGCAACAGTGGGTTGGAAGTAACTCATCTCCATTGCTCAAGATCAAGTCTTTGGCCCGCCAGCTCTGGGCCAGCAGTGTTCCAGTCGGGAGGCCCTAGCCCCCTCATTTCAGCCCTCCAGGGAGCCCCTACTGCTGCTCTGCCCCTCACACCCTCCTGTAAGACTTCTGAAGGAGCCACACTGCCTCCTTAAAGTCTGCTGCCCACAGCTGTGCTTGAGACCCGCAGGGCAGATACGCCCCAGGGTTAGAGCGCGTCCTACTCCCCATTCCGAAGTCCCTGGAAGGTGTTCCCTGGGCCGCAGTGTCCACGCCTGGAGGCCCAGGATCGCAGGAAACCCTCAGCCCTCCCACGTCCCCTGCGTGTGTTTGGGTTCACATTCATAATCTTGTTTTTAGAATCGGACTTTTTAAAATGTTCTTTGCCTTCAAACGAAAGATTAGTTTAACTGCTTCACAATGGAACCCTCCTAATTCTGAGTTAATACCCCATTCACCTGAAGGGCTCTCGAGCCTTATTTGGTCATGAGACAGGAGAGAAGAGAGTGTTCAAACCCAGTTCCCTAGTCTCAGTTCCAGGTGCACAGGTCAACCTAATTTCTGAAATCAATTACTTTCCTAAAATCACCAGCCATAAATCTGAGCCAGTATAATGATTTTCAGTCTTGGACAGTGGGAGCATACCTAAGTCTGAGGCTCAGAACGTAAACATCATAAACATAACGACGCCCAAGTCCTCGCCTCTGCAGAGTGAAGATTCAGCTTCTGATGACTTCTCTGACCCTAACACAAGCCAGGCGGCAACGTCTGAAATCCCGCGTGCACTCGGGATTTGGTTAGCAGGACTAACCAAAGGGGTATGACTAAACGGGAAACGGGACCTGGGCTGTGAACTTGGATTTCCTCATCCCCATTTCATACCACGTGTGAGAATCAAACAATTCTCTCCCTCTCCATCCCTGTCTCTCTCCCTCTGTGTACCACCTACCCACCCACCCATCTACCTATGCACCTACCTCTGCGTATCACACATAGTCATAAGAGGGTCATCATAGGAACAGTGTATCTTTCCTCAGGTCTGTGGACACTCTGACCCAGGCAACAGCCCCCTGCCCCACCCGTGCTCCATGCTGGCCGGGAAAAGGAATTGTGTTGTTGTTGCCTATGCCTGTCCCGGAGGACAGCTGCCTCTGGCCTTCGATGCAATGAGTCCTCCAGGAGGGGGTCCTGGTTTTGTGGCTTCCTCGCTGCCCGAGGCCTGCCTATCAGTGACTGTAAGAAGCCACCCCCACTAAGAACAGAAAGCCTCGCATCCCATGCTGGGACTGAGCATTTCTGCGCTCACTTCCACTGAACTCGACACTCAGGCTATGGTCAGGGCATGGCACTGGGACAGAGAGAAGACGGTTTTCCTAGGCTGTCACACACGGATGGGTTCAGTGACTGGGGTCAGATCACAAATTACACGACAGGGTAGGTTACTCACATGGCAGATTAGCTATATCCCTTGGCCTGCCTCCTCGTGGTCATTTTACTGCTC
>NW_011889067.1:284449-287842 GCF_000151845.1 Pteropus vampyrus
GAATCAAACAATTCTCTCCCTCTCCATCCCTGTCTCTCTCCCTCTGTGTACCACCTACCCACCCACCCATCTACCTATGCACCTACCTCTGCGTACCACACATAGTCATAAGAGGGTCATCATAGGAACAGTGTATCTCTCCTCAGGTCTGTGGACACTCTGACCCAGGCAACAGCACCCTGCCCCACCCGTGCTCCATGCTGGCCGGGAAAAGGAATTGTGTTGTTGTTGCCTATGCCTGTCCCCGAGGACAGCTGCCTCTGGCCTTCGATGCAATGAGTCCTCCAGGAGGGGGTTTTGGTTTTGTGGCTTCCTCGCTGCCCGAGGCCTGCCTATCAGTGACTGTAAGAAGCCACCCCCACTAAGAACAGAAAGCCTCGCATCCCACACTGGGACTGAGCATTTCTGCGCTCACTTCCACTGAACTCGACACTCAGGCTATGGTCAGGGCATGGCACTGGGACAGAGGGAAGACGGTTTTCCTAGGCTGTCACACACGGATGGGTTCAGTGACTGGGGTCCCATCACAAATTACACGACAGGGTAGGTTACTCACATGGCAGATTAGCTATATCCCTTGGCCTGCCTCCTCGTGGTCATTTTACTGCTCATTATTGTCTCTCCTAAACATGGAGAAGGAAGAGAGGCATCTATCAACTTGACATGTCACTCCTCCCACACGAGCACATCTGGCAGGGCCCAACAGAACTGTAAAAAGAGCTCCAACTCTTTCTGGGCTCTGCCTCTTTTCTCCACAAAGCGTAGAGTCTAAGAATACTTTTTATAGCACATCTGGCAGTTTGAATGACGTCATTTACAAAAAGCGATAAATCGATGTGCTAGCTTTTCCTATGTTATCAAAGCTTTCGGATAAAGCAATACGTGGTATCAATACTCTCCTAATTCAGACGTCAAAATTAATTTAGACTTATACAGAGTGAGTTATCTAGCCAGAGTCTGGGTCAATTAGATTTGACCAGTTACCCAGGGCTCTAAAGATTAAAGATAAAACACAACTAATATTAAGAATGACCTAGTTTATTGGGGAAAAAAAAAAAAACAACAAAAAACCATTAAAAGCAATTCAAAAACAAGGTCCGGTATGATAATTTTATGAGTTTTGAAAAAAAAAATTTTTTTTTTTTAATGGCTATAAAAATGATTAGCGTAACATCAAAACTTACGAAATCTATTTTTGACTAAATTGCATGTGTCCCTCATGTGGGGCTCTCCCTGAATGAGGCAACTGAGGTTTCAGAAAAAAATGTACAATATAGGCAATAACCTCATCACATTAGAGAACATCCCTTGAGTGAGGAAGGCTAAGAGGAAATAGCAAAGAAACTTGTAAAAAAAAAATTTTTTTTTAAAGCTAAACATATCGGGCATAACTTCCATTGACACTTATTCAAACACGAGTGATGTGATTCATGAGTGTAAACACAGAAGGTTTAAAGGCCAACGAGTGAGCATTACGTCGATTCGCTTGACAAAGAAACCGTAAGATGAATCAGCTACTGAGAGTGACTTGGCTGAACTAACTGGAAGGTGGCTGGTCTCAAGCATGTGGTGTCTCCAAACAATGTGGAATGCTGTGATTCAGTGATCAACTACGAAGCGCGTCTAAGTGGAGGACGACCGCAGAAGGGTGACACTGTGATGACAGGCAGAGGTGCGGCTGCTCCCCACTGTGGGGTCTGCACGTCGCACCCCACCCCTGAGCTGCACAGGTGCCCCCTCCACGGCACACACCTCACTGCTGGGGTTACGCACAGGGTGGCAGGTAGTGAGTCACCGCTGCGGTACTTAATAACTCTCTGCGTTGTGCCAGAACCAATTAAAAGCTGCTTAGGAACTGTGTTCTCCAAAGTCCCTTTTCAAGTGCTTGCATGGCTTGACTTTATTGAAAGTAAACGCACACAGATAATGCAGCATAAAGAAGTCTTCCAGGATCGAACCCTGGGGGATCCTTCTTAATTTATTAGAAAGAAAAGAATCTGCCAAGAGTAGTTACTTATTTTTGCTGAGGGTTCTCTGCTTTTCTGCGTGCTCCACGATCTTTTCCTCCACGTAGAGACCTTTCCGCTTTCGCACCGCGTTCATGTACTTCCGGGCCTGGTTCTCAGAATCGGCCTTTTCCCCAAAGTGCAGGTATTCTTCCTCAGTGGTTGGCACCCAGAAGGGGTCGCTGGGAATGATCTTGTAAGAGAAGGTGACAGAATGTGCGACATCAGGCAAATGTATTTTCATTTAAACGCCAACTCATGTGGTCTTAGGTAAGGAATAAAAGTTAAGCAGTGAGAAGCTATGCTTAGAGAAATAGCGATAAACCCACAGGACGAAGACAGGAGGTGGGGACAAATGGGAGCCGCCCCAACACAACCTGCAACACCTGTTATTCTTTGCCTCACAGAGCCATCACCCACCACCAAGGAACAAAGAGAACTGCTAACTTTGGATAATACAAAAGCTCCTTCTCAGCAGGCTACATCTGGGTTTGATGTCTTTCCATTAATTTTGCCTTTGTCCCCAGCGAAGACCAACACGTTAGGTCCATTCTTGATTACGCTGAGCTTTTGCTCCAAAATCCAGTGGAGCGCCTGGTGAGCAAGACCAAGTGGACCACATGCCCAGACCAAGGGTAGAAACAGCGGCCTCCTTCCCCCTTTTCTCTGGGCCCACGCCCGTTTACTCTGATGGGAAGAGGCACACATGTGGAAAAAGGTGTGCCGAGGAGCGTTTCTCCCTGAGGCTACTCTTGTGGGGAAGGGAGAAGGGCAAGGGCTTGGGCAGGGGAAAGCAGCCGGGAAAGGAAACCAGACCGGGCAGACGGGCTTAGCCCCGAGATGACGGGCCAAGTAAAGGCGTCCCAGGAGGTGTCGAACTTGGACAGAGTTTCCTGAAGCCCACGACCAAGCGACCGACTTCTAGGACAAGACAGAAGATTGTGCATATGCTGAACACTGCTCCCCATCCTGCTGTGGGAGGGACACCCCTCGATGGTTTCCTTCAGAGAGAGAAAGTGCCATGAGCCTAATGGACACTCCCAGCCTCTCTGTCCTCACCGTGGTTCCCCCTGAGAGTCTGACATCCTCTCCCTCCCCTTCCACTGGAAACGAGCTGCCCACAGGAAGCACAGAGCCTGCTCCAGCCTCTGCCACTCTGCTGAAGGGACAGACGGACCGAGGCCCTCCTCACATAAGGGTCACCTGGGGGCTTCCGCATAACCCTTGTCATCTGCAGACCCACCTGTGGCCCAGGGGTTCAACTCGCCCATGTGACCCAGCTGGTAGGTGGTGTGTGCATTCACCTGGAGTGAGGCCGCCTCTGGACTCCCCCAACCCCAGCTCCTACGCCCTCTGCTCCCGCCATGGGCTTTTGCTGTGGTTTTGC
>NW_011889067.1:288352-291302 GCF_000151845.1 Pteropus vampyrus
TCATGGGGAACCCCAGTGAGGAAGGAGAGGAGCCGGGAGTGCTCGTCAGCCTCATGGACGTTTCTCTCCCCCGAGAGAGAAGAAAGGGAATGAACATTTATTCACCTGGGCAGTTGTCCTTGAAGACTGTCTATACTACAAGAAACTAGTTTTAAGCTGGTTACTGGCAACATCCCTTAACCAGCTAGATGATAAACCCACCGTAGAATATAAAGAAGCTACACTTTCTTAGCAAGTCTGATGAATAAGGTGACAAATTTTAGAGAGAGAGATAAATGAGGTGCTACTTGAAAGATACCAGACTCGGACTGGTCAACTGAAGACCAAAATCCTTGTTTCAAAAATATGAGACCCAAGAGTTTCGAAAAAGATCCAGTTTCGTCTGGGCCTCCAGAATATAGCTCCGGAATTTGCTCCGTCTATTTCCCGAGACTCCGGCACTCTCTCCACACTCAGCTCCACCACTCTGGGGCTCCCCGGAGACCAGCTGGAGATCCGCTCCAGACCATCCTGCCCGTGGTCCTCTGGCCTCCACAGGCGCTGTTTCTACCTCACGACTCCTACATCTGTGTGGACATGTTGACGTCTCTTGTCTCGACACGCCCAACGCACTCTCAGAATGAGGGAGACAAGTAACCCCCGACCTCGTCAAGCTCATTTTGGATCTCCTCAGCGGGGCACGCACGAGGCCACCCCGAAGTCGTTCGGGTTGTGTGCTGTGCAGAAAGGCCCAGCGAGGCCACAGAGCAGCTTTCTATCAATGTGAGAGAAAAGGTGCTTTTTTCTAACTGGCTTATTCAGAATTCATCTGCCTACAGTGAGAACATATTCTTGGCAACCCCGCAGCCTAACGGAGATGCCATACGGTAATTCACAGAAAGCAAGGCACCCAAGTGCTAGCTGTTGCCCTGGGCATTAAAAAAAAAAAAAAAAAAGCCTAGAAGGAAAAAGCTTTGGGAGCCCCATTTCAATTTTTTTGACCAATTTTCACCATGACTATAGCCGACAGGTGGGAAACACCACGTTGAAAACACTTCTCTGGGGCCAGCGTAATCACTTCTTCCTCACCCCGCACGACCTTCAGCCAACCCTCAGGGCACTGGCAGTAGCGAACGATGCGTCTGCAGGTTATGCTGACATACATGCGCCACAGCACTGGCTGGGAATGTTTCTCTATGACTGTTATTAGCTCCTTTTTTTCCTTTTTCACAGAAGGGAAAAACATAGAAAAAGAAATTATGAGATTGCTGACTTCAAAGGTTTCCTCATGGAAAATGCCTGTAATTTTATTTTCTCTATTTTTTTGAAGCACTTTCTCTCAAAAGCTCTTGATTGTAAATTATATGGTGTGGCTGAACACAAATGGAAAAAAGTGCCTTGGAGGGAGAAGGCAGATCTCAACAACTGTGTTATTTCTAAACCTAACGATGGTGGAAAAACTGAGACAGCCAAAAACTATCAGTTCAATGACATTTAATTATAACATAGTTTTGAAGACGTTCGGAGACGTGAAGCTTTTGGGAGCAAGACCATGACAGGTGGCTGAAGACGACAGGACGGCACGGAACTGGAGCAAACTCTTCTCGACCACATTTTTCTCTGAAGTTATTAAGAGAATGATTTTTAATAACAAATTGTAACTAAGCCAGAAGCTAGTAACTTAAAAAAAATCTACTGAGTATATAAAAATCATTTTCAGCTTTTATTTTAATTTTGAAGGAGAAAGGAGACTTAAAGACCATCATGGTTTTCAAATAACAAAAATTGCCTATTTGGTAAAAACTTGCTGTTTTTAAGTTAGATATTCCTAACTATCCTTTCTCTCCTTTTTCTTGGTGGACATACAGGCCACCTGGGCTTGGGGGAAGCTGGGAGAGGGGGTAGGTATACTTTCTGTATAAAGAGCCGGACAGCAAATATTTTAGATGGTAGGCCAATGGTCTCTGAAGCAACTACTCAGCTCTACTTGAAAGCGGCACAGGAAACATGTAAATAAAGGGGCACGGCCACCGTCCACTAAATTTCATTCACCAGAGCAGGTAATGAATGGGGCACCGTCTGCTGACCTCTGATGAGACTACATTTCTCGGCGTCCTTGTCAGGCGGGACCTTGTTGGATGTGGCTACAGGATTGGTTCAGGGCAATGGCATGAGGTGCCGTGACTTGTGAACACCCATTCCGTGTCCTTAAAGGAAAAGCAGATGCCCTCGTCTTCCCAATCCCCGTTCTTACTGGTGGAATGCACATGTGACGGTGGGAGGTGGAGCAGCCACTCTGGGCCATCAGTGGAAGCCTGGCGCTGAGAAAGGGAGCTGTCCAGAGGAGCCCGCGCTCCCGCGACAGTGAACCTCACACCCGCGCTGCACCGTTGCCCAGATGCAAAGCGAAGCTTCTGCTTTATCTGAGCCACTCTGTTTCAAGATCCCTTTGATAGAGCAGCTTTACCTGTTTCCTAACCAAGAGGGGTGCCAACGAGGAAACGAGAACTTAAATTTATAGATTTTTTTAATGTGCTTTATAAAATCACTTTCAAGGATAAGACTGACTAAAATGATGAGGTATTTTACGAATTCAAATATATAATTCTTCCAATAGTGACGCCACTACCACTCCTGCTATTTCTCACTGGCTTATGTTCTTATGTGAAAGGTGAATGCCTAAAATCAAAACCAAAAAAAAAAACCCCAAAAAACTAAAAGTCTGAATAAGTTGGAAATTACTACCCATAAGCTTGGGGATTAACAAACAACTAAATATTTTGGAGTTACTGTATTCCAAATAATGAAATACAGCAATGATATCAATTCACGTGTAAGCCAATAAAACCATCAAAACATCGTTTAGTTTCTAGAAAAAGATACAAAACACAAGAAAAATTACATAGTAAATCACTGTTAAAATGTAGTTTGTACTGAAAAAAAAATGTAACCTAAATCAGAACATTAATTT
>NW_011889067.1:292662-294714 GCF_000151845.1 Pteropus vampyrus
TGGCTTCTTCTTTGCCTTTACGAATTGTTCAGGAAGGCTGGCCTGACCTCCCTGTCCTTCCGTTATTATTTCTCCCCTAAATTAAAAAAACCATCTTTTCTTCTCTCCCCAGCAATGTGTATCTGTGAAGTTTTCATTTTGATTACCGATAAGGTTCCCCCTCTAAATGCTAGAACTACTTTTCCTCAGAAGAAAAGTTCCTTAAAGTTTTACTTTCAAAAATGTCTGTGCTTTTCTTTTAAAAATCTACGATATATCTTTAGAGGGGGGAAAAGGGATTAAATGTTCTATGTCTTAACCTTTACATCAAATAAAAAGAATGAACGTGTGTATTCTAAGCCACGTTTGCTCTAATGCTCACTCGATCCAGACGGATAAAGACCATGTGCTTTCCCCCCTGTCCCTCTGGCTGAGCAGGGCCACCAGGAGGCCAAATGGCACAGAGACCTTTGCTTGCTACTCTCGGTGTCAGCCATAGGAAGCCCATCCATAGGTGAAAAGGCAGGCGTGAGGGTTTGGGTTTTTACCTCCCAATGGCTGAATACGAGCTGTGGGCTGGCCAGGCCACTCGTTCTCTTCCTGATCTCGTCGGCGAAGCCAAAGCTCTCGGCGACGGGCAGCACGGCCTTGATGATGAACACGTCCGTCCCCTCTTTCATCTCTTCTTGCAGCACCCGACCTTCTCTCTTTGACACTACGGCATAGACCCGACCTGCAAGGCCAGAAATCTTTTAAATCCACTGACATGTCTCGAGCCACACAAAGTCACGATGACTCATACGCCCTGTAACAATCTACTAATAAGTAACTCTGTTCCCAAAAGTATGGAAATTTTGAAGTGCTTATTTAAAAAGCAAAGCACAATTATAGGAAAAGAACAAAAAGTGCAATCACCCCAAATTGCATTACCCAGATACAATCCTCTCAGCACGGCGTAAGAAGCAGGAGACTTTCAAAAACCTTTCGATACAATTTCACCCAGGAGCTGTTTTGGGGTACAAAACCAATGTGATGAGTGTGGCTGGACTTTGTCAATATTAAAATATTTTAATAATTATGAGACATTATTAAAGCAACTGGCACAATGACACTTTTATACTCAAAATTAAAACCACACACAAATCAATGTTTGCTCATATATTTTTTAAACTATTTAAGTGGCACAATTTTAAGAGTTTTATTCCCTGAAAACTGATCGTCTTTGTAATTAACACCTGATACCAATTTCTACCACGTCACCGGTTCTAGCGAACTCTCTTGGCTAACAGTTTTGTTTCATCTTTAGGCACAATTCTGCGGCCCTATCCTCAGGAGGGAGACATGTCTGACTGGCTACCATGTGAGTGGCTGCCCCTGGGTGCTCAGAGCACTCCTTCAACTAGTGAGCAGAACAGAGATAAACTGAAAATCACAGACAATTGTGAGGAGCTTTCTATACCAGTAGATACTCTCATAAAAGCCGCCTCTTTCCAGTAACACTTAGAAAAAACCATTTTAATTACTAAAGTCATCTATGCATACAGAACCCTTCAAAACGTACGACAGTGCAGTTCAGCAGAGCGAGAGTTCCCCGACTGCCACAATGAGACCAGGACTCCTTCCTCTTAAGTAACAGGGTGATGATGTGGTGTCTCCCACACACTTTTATTTATTTTTAAAACTGAGAACTCAGGACACAGAGCAAAAGTACCTGAAACCCAAACTTTTTTCCCTGACTCAGATTTTCCCCTGGTGGTGGCGATTAGGAAGATAAGGGAAGAAAGGGACAGTAAACGCCTGGTGTCACAAGATCTTAAGAATAAAAAAACCTTAACAACTCTGCTGAGCCTTCCTCATCTCTAGGTTTAGCTTAAAAACAAAGAAATCAAAAATTGCATCAGTGATGAAGGCACCACTTTCACTCTGGGCTACTCTGAACAAACGCTCCCCTCAGAGCGTCAACTCATTTATCATTTGTTTTAAATTATTAATTTTATGCCAGGGACTCCTGAGACTGTTTCTAAGCCCGGTCTCTCGCTTGACCTCCAATCCCACATTTATCACATTCAATGA
>NW_011889067.1:295314-301455 GCF_000151845.1 Pteropus vampyrus
TGGGGTAAATGGACCATGAAAAGGTGGGCAGGAGGCCAGCTGCAGAGGCCAGCAGCTCCTCCCCTTCCTTCATGGGTCATGCCAGTAAGCTCGGATCAATAATTATAATTGAAACTGAATGTAATTAGTCATATAATTTTGAGCCATTCAATTTTAATTCCACGAAAAATAAACCCTAAAACTGTGGCATAGTGTTGGATCATCGAACGTAAGAAAATGGCTATAATGAAGCCTTCCGAATACATCTGGCTCTCATGACAGGTCTGTCCAGTGCTGGGATGCATTGGGAGACCCTCTGACCTGCCGCTGTTATCACTGAGAAACTAGCGTAGCTGTATCAACAAGGACTTTCGATCATATGGTCTCGGACCGCGAATATCCTGATGCCCCTTCAGCGGAGTGTCTGTTCCATCACACCCCAGTCGTCTGTTCACCTGCTCAAAGACCACCATGTGTCCTGCTTTACGCAAGGCACCAGGGAAGAGGGACCCGCCAGGGAAAAAAGGACAACACAAAGGTGAATTGACTGCAACCTTTGTGACCTGACTCCATTTTGAAGGACTACACTATAAATACCTCGGCCTGCACTCAAGGCCCTTTAGGATCGGGCAGGCGCCCACCACTTCAGGCCCCCGGGACTACCAGAGCATAAAGACTCAGAGCAGACTGTGCTCTAAGCCGAGGTGAGCCACTCACTGCCCACAGGACACATCTGAGGCTTTTCCACTCTGGGCTCAGTCTCTTCAACCTACAATATGCTCGGCCCAACTCGACAGTCAAATCCCTTTCATCATTTTAAGGCCATTCAAAACCCACTTGCCCCATAAAGTCTTCTGAGATCCCCAAATTAAAATAATCTCTTCGTCATTCTTCAACAAACCTAACATGTTCTTTTATGGCAGACATTATAGATTCCTGTACATACATCTTCTTCCATTGTGAGCAGTAAGATTGGTCTACAGATTCTACTATCTTTAGACTTAGAAGTTTGGCAATTAAAGGTATAGTTGTTTTTGTTTTTCCAGAATTTAGGGAAGGAAACAGTTGCTCCAGAAATGTTTTCTCTAATAGTAAACAAACAGGAAACAATGTGAATTTCCAATTTGAGAATGACAGTAAGGAAATCATAGCATATCAAACTGATGACATATTATCCAGACTAAAATGAACATTATGAATACTGAATAGCCAAATGGAAGCATGCTTATAAAATAAATAATAAAAGTAAAAAGCGAAACATTAAACTGCTTCTACCACAAGGTTATAGTCATGCAAAATATACTATCATAGACAAAGACTATAAAAGAAAATGGAAAATGACAGGTGGATTTCCAAGGAGAAAGACCTTTCTTTCATCTTGTGGTTTCCGTTGTTGTTGGTAACACTGCAGTGTAACTCCAGTTAAAAACACACAAAAAGAACGTGGTGGGCACTTCCTATTCTTACAAACCAGGTCAGACTAACCTCTCATCCTTCTGTCACAGAGTAACCATACTGCTAAATCGAGCAAGTGTGGCCGACAGGATGCAGATGGGCTTCAACCAAATATGAGATAAAGTAAGTTACGGACATAATGGGGCACGTGGGCTGCTTGCTATTATATACACAATTCAGTTAAAGATTTATAGGAAATGAATGTCAACAAGGTGCCCCGACCCTGGAATGATGTCTTTCCTTTGTGAAATGTCAGTGCTCTGTGTCCTTACTAAGATGCTCAGCGACTTAAAGATTCAGAGGGTATATCAAACCCACGGTTGGCATGAACCTGGTAGGGAAATAAATGCTGGGGCAGAATCGGGATGACCAGGTAGGGGCTCGATTTAACGAGACACAAGTTAGCATGAGCAAACGCAAGATTTTATAGCTGGGTTCGCCCAACCAAGCGTCAAGGATGAGAAAGGAAATGCTGAGCGGCAGTTCCTGCAAAACCGATGAGGGCTGAGTTTACGAAGAAAGCCAACTGAATACTTAGTTGCTGAATCCAAAATTATTCCATCCATCAAAGCCCATTTCAAGGTACAAAAACTTTCAAAAAGATCTACCCTGTTTCAAATTTTGCTAATTCCAATTTCTCATAAAATTTCACCGGAAAACCATATTTATTCATTAAAGTTACTATTTTACTTTCTAATCGTTTTTACATAATTATGCTTTGTCACTTTAACTCATATCTCAAGGCAGAAATCACGTGTAACACAGTGTTGGCATATAGTTCCATAATTTTTTTGTTGAACTACGAAATGCTGGTAAAATGTAAGAAGAACCCCAACTTTAGAATAAGAAATGGTTTGAAAAAGTAAACAGTGCTACTTATTAAGAATGTTTCTGACATTAAGGCATCTGTGTTTCTAACAGCGTATGTATTTATCTTTATATGTAAAAGCAGATAGAAGAACTACAGTAATCACAGCTATGATGAAAACTCTAACACTGCTTAACAGAAAAAGTTATTTTTTTATGTGAACTTATTGCCAAAGATAAAAACAATGAAGAGCAAGAATGAAAAGTTAAAAGGCTAGAAAAAGAAATACGAAAACAGACAATTTACTAATCACATAAAATAAAAAACACAAACTAATTCAAGCCCATTAAAGGCAATTTTCATGGGTAAAAAATGATAATCAAACCACATCTTTAAGAAAGTAGATTTTACAAGTAAAGAAGGTCATTTCTTTGGGATTATTTCTCTAGATAAAATGATTTTGAGATGATTATTTTTCTACAAAATTTCCCATTCTGACCATAAGTAACTCATGCATTTACAGAAGGATTTCTTGTTTTAACGATCTGTGTAGAAAGAACTGAGTTTTTAAAAAAGACTAAGGAAACTCATTTCGCTAAATAAAAAAGACCTTAACTTGTCTAATTGTCTTATACCAATCGCTGGAGAAGTAAAGCAACTGTCAGCAAAGTCTGAGGTTTTCTCAGAAGATCTCTGAGCATCATTTACCAGACCTTTCATCGCAGAAAAGTCTATTTGTTGCTAAAGCTCTTTAGTAGTCAAGTCCCCGCTCCAAGCTCATGCCAAGATTTTAACATTTATGGCCTCTGGCTTTCGAACACCTTAGTATATGAAATGGTAATGGAGCTCCTGCGAAACAGTATAAAACGAACTTCCGTCCCAGCCTAGGAGACCCCTGCTACTCAGAGCGCCCCTCCCTCACTGCCTCAACCTCCCCTTCCTCCTCACCGAGAACATCGCCGGTAGCCATGATGTCACACGTGTACATCGCTGCCATCAGGCGCTGAGGTTTCACCTGCAGTGCATAGCGACATGCTTCCTTCATGGTGGCGATCAGCTGCCCTGACAAGGGTCCGTAGCAGTCGGCGAGTGACGACTCTCCTCTCCGGGAAGGCCCCTTCTCGGAGGGCTGGGAGCCGCCGTCCTGGAGCTCCTGGTTTCCGTCTCTGCTGGGGCAGCTTTCACCTCCCCTCCGCTCCTCTTTGACCACATCGCTTTGTTCTTCATTCTGCTTATCACCTGTTCCTTGTTCCTCAAATTCACTTAGTTCCCATTTTTCCAGAACAAAACAGACACCCATGAGAGGCTCCTCACACATGGGTCCAGAGAGAGCTGCTAGCTGGAAGCCATTGACGATGCTGTTGCCCATATCTCGGTACCTACTGGCTTCTTTTGAAGCTGTGCCAGCCGGGCCTGTCCATACAGAGTTCTGAAAATCTTCATCTTTATTTACTAATATGTTGGGCCCACATTTTCTTGGGCCAAATGACCAGATTTGGTCAACAATGTTCCTCCATTTTCTCCCTGTTAGGTGTCGCTCAAGTTTTCTTTTGAATTCCCAAATTTTCTCTTGGGTCTTCTGGTGAATCATCTGAGTATTTTTGCCCTCATTCAAAGATGATGTCAACTGTTCCATAGAACGAATCAAATCACTGTTTTCTTCTAAAATCTGAGTGACTTCTTCCGGAAGGGGCATGGCCCGCACACTGAGCGTGGCCAGTTTATTGGGAGTTGTCATGGTGATCAGGCCCTCGGAGTCTACCTGGACTCCCTCAGGGATTCTGCTTTGCTCGTCTTTCATTTGGTGTATGACTGCAACTTTCTGCTGTTTGCCTATTTCTTCATTGACCATGTCCACTTTGGGGGGTTTTGTGATTGTCTCTCTGAATGGAATAATGGGTTCAGATACACTGATCTGAATCTTCGCAAACCTACAGACAAATGCAAGAGAAATAACAGAAGATAATAATCGAAATGGTCTCAAAAACTCCCATAAAATATTCCACAATTGAGATTCAGAAAAATACACAGAAACATAAGAATTATTTTACTACAAAAGATCACTAACTTACATTGTATCAGAATTCAAAAACTGTTTTCATTTCAGATCGAAAAGACTACCTCTGATGGGAACACACCTTCAGGGAGGTCTTTGCATGTAGAAGAATTTCATTGCTTTGTTCATTCTCAAAACAAATAAACCATCTATTTAGATTAAGAATTTTTGAATGAAAAATAAATGTTTTAATAAGATTTGACATGTGAGTTCTTTAAAATACTATTTGCCAATTTAAATGTCTGGAGAAGAAAAGCCTAATGATCGTAATTCTAACAGACAAAGAACCACAGCAGCTGAGGACATCGAGTCAAATTGTGACAATGGATTTGGCTTTGGTAATGAGGCTCATAGCAAGGCAAGCATGATCTAGCAGTTTGTCTGGGGCAGTTTCTGCAGTGATGAAAAGGTTCTATATATGCGCTGTGTTATTGAGCACTTGACACACAGCCAGTGCTCAGTAACCACAGCGCATATATAAAACTTAATGTTATTTAATTTTAATTAAATTTAAATAGCCACACATACCTAAGGAGCATTTGAAATGTGGTTGGTATGACTGACGAACTGAATTTATTTAAGTTCAATTAATTTAATTTTAAATAGCCACACGCAGGTAGTGGCTACTGTACTGGAAAGCACAAATCTTGAACTTCAGTCTGGAACCAAATTCAGAAAGCCCCTTCCTCACATGCTATCGAGTTTAGTTTCACGTCGTATTTCCTTCCAAACGTGTTTTAAGCACACAGAGGGTGGATTCTGGACACTGGTGCCGACTGATTCTGATGACAATGAAATGTGGTCTTCCTTTTTCTCTTACTTTCTGTCTCCCTCATTCCCAGGTGACACTGAAGCTTTGGTCTGGTCTCTGTCTGCTACTGGCAATGTGGGTGGATATATGTATAAATGTACGTACACGTATGCGTGTGGGTACACATATTTACTACGTGAAATTTTGGGATCTTGGAACAGTATTTTTCCCTGGGAAATATTATTCAATAAGGGAACTAAATACTAAAGGTTTCTGAAATACTTTCATATGAGTCTGTATTTGTTTCTGCTTTCTATATTTTGTGGGTGACAGGTATTTGAATTATCTGATTTTATACATTTTGATAAATCTGAAAACTCAATCAATGGGTGATTTTCTAAGAATGTTACCAAAACTGATGTTAGACTGTAGAACCTGAAGAGACAGTAATGTGTGAAAGAAAATAAAAACGTCATGAAAAAAAATTATTTCCAAGAAAGGTTCTGGTTTTGCCAGTGAGCCTGTTCACTTTCAAGGATTAGCTTATTCCAAATGCTACATAAATTCCTGTATCTAATGTATTAATTTAAAATTACTGCGATGCCCAAACCTGTCAAAGAAAGCATATAGAGACAAAACTGTAATTCAAACTTACCTAAAAATTCAGATATAAAATCTAAGATAAAATAATAACGAAAAAAAGGGATAGATGTGTCTTCTTTATTTATTTACTAATCGTTTATGTATGAGACACTGCGCTAAGTGTTTTACATATAGCTTTTCCTTAGTAATTGTATTATTATCCTCGTTTTGTAGAGAAAAAACCAGGTAAGAAAGATTATCTTCTCCAAAGACACAGAGTTAGTAAGTGGGAAAGCTAGGGTTAAATCTGAGGTCAGAATTCACCATTTATGGTTTTTGCCTTTCATATTTTAATACAATACACCTAGAATAAATTTCTGAGTACGGCATAACATGAGAGGTCAAGTTTCACTTCTTTCTATGTGGCTATCCAACTCGTGGGCAACCATTCATTAAAAAGTCTGTCCCTTTCTAATCTCTCTGCAGTGCCACCTATTCCTGAACTCTCTA
>NW_011889067.1:302168-305146 GCF_000151845.1 Pteropus vampyrus
AGTTTCTACAGATTCTTCTGGATTATTAGTACGCAATGACATCATCCACAAATGATGTTTATAATTTTTCCTTTTCAATTTTCATAGCTTCCATTTTGTGTTCTTCATAATGCTGCCCAAGACCTACCTCAGAATGCTAAACAGAGCCTGTGACGGGGGCGCCCTTGCCTTGCTCCCGGTCACAAAAGGAAAGCTTTCAAAAATTTCACCAGTAAGTACACATTTGCTAAAGTTGTTCTGAATATAACTCATCGGTTTAATGAAATTCCGTTCTACTTCTAATTTGCTGAGTTTTGATCGTGCACAAATGTTGAATTTTATCAAATGCTTTTCCTCTGTTCACTGAGGTGATTTCTTTTTGCTATGAACCTGGTAATTTTACGTTGATTGGTATTTTTAATATTATTCGACTGAATTCCTTTGGTAGTTACAGGACTATCAGGTTTTCCATTTCTTCTTGGGTCAGATTTTTCTAGAAATCTTTTAATTTCCTTTACAATTTAGTGCTATAAAACTTCCTAATATTCTCTTACCTTTCTTGGCCCAGAACAAGCTACCTAGTACCTAACCCGATTCATTAAGATGCCTGAAACTGCTACATGACACCGGGGTACTTGCAAAGGCCTTTTGTCAATACCACCTGACCCAGCTTTCCTCAGGGTTCCAAGACAGCACCTAAAAGTCTGCTGCCTGGGCGCCCTGTGGAGCTCTCCCCTCTGCTCCCCGCACCTGGTCCACCGGACTCCTCTGCCGACAGCCCAGACAGGTAGAAGAGGGAGACCCCGCCCTTCCTGCGCTCCAGTTAGTCTCCGAGCTCCGACAAGAACACTAACTGAGCTCCAGCTACTCCTCCTTCACGCCAGCCCCAGTGCAGAGGAATCCTTTTTTAGTGGGAGGTGTCATTGCTTTCATAGATTGGAATTTTAGAAAAAGCAGTTAAATACTCCAGAACTTGTAAAATATCTTATTAAAGCAGTATATATGTTTTGAAAAACAAATGTGTTATTTTTATTATCTTCAATCAATCAAAATTATTTTTAGATATTTAGATATAGTTTCTAATAAAAAGTTTACATAGAATGTTTTCCATAACGAGTTATTTATTAACACATTTTAATGTCATGTTATGGGCATATTTCTAGAAAACTAATTTCTCTTATTATATAGTTTTTCTTCTCCTGAGATTAAAAAGTACCCATGATGAAAACCACGAGATAAAAATGAAAAAAGTCTAAACAAAGAAACAAATAAGTAATTCAATTAAAATCAGTTTCAGGCTTAAGGAGGGGAGGGAGTATTACTTGAAATGTCATTCTAAGTACCAAAATAAATTATTTTTCAAGCTAATGGCCCGAGAAATGTAGGGTTAATTAACATGGATTTTAATTGGCAGCAAAGAGTGTGAAGAGAAAAGAATTTAGTTCAAAGACCCCCCCCAAAATAATGTTTAAAGTTTTTTTTAAAAACCTGAGTTTTTATTTTAAAATCTTTATGCATTATGATTTATCCAATTAGCATTACTCTCTAACCAACATTAGAACCTTCAGAAATGCTAATACAATGGTAATGACAAGAAGGAGATGGAAGATCTGCCTTCTGATTTTGTACTAATTATAGCTATGAAAACGTTTCGAGGAGGAAAAGCCAGACCCCGCACTGACACTGAGGAACGGAAACGGCCAGTCCGGCAGGAGTGTGGACACCACCGCGACTGACGGTGCCAGCGCTGGGCGATGCTCGCCGGTCTGCCACGGCCACAGCGTCGCTGGCGCCCCCTGCTCCTCCCACCGACTTCACTGGGTTGTTTCAAGGGTTCAGTGAGACCGTGCTCAATGCAGTGGCCCACAGGAAATATTTCGTATATAAGTACATTAATTATTTATAATTCTTATTTTAGCTACGATTATTGGAGTCCCAGAAATTTTAAAAATAAAAAGAAAGAGGGCTGTTACAGGACAATTCATTAAAGGAGAGCTACTGATGGCCAGTAAACACACACAATAAGTCTCAGTATCATTAGTAAGCACAGAAAGTGTATATTAACGATGAAGTGCCACCTTTGGAGCCAGCAATAATACTTCCAGAAGTTTATCTTAACCAGTCAGAGCTGCGTATACCGTATCTGCAGACACCTGCATGTGTGTAGAACAGGCGAGGGATTTGTGAACCCAGATATAATGGCGGTTCTCTCCACATGCTAAATGAATGACGCTTCCTATTCTTCTGTAGTTTCTTAATGGCTACAATACACATACTTTTCTTTGGAATAAACAGGAAAAGTGATTTGGGACGCTGATGTTATGGCATGTACAAATCCCCGTGACAGAGGAATATCAAGAATTCCTGACAGTTCACACTGCAGAGACCACACAATGAGGAAAGAAGTCAGCCCTAACCACACCTAAGTTTACAAAAAATCATTGTGTTTTGCTGTCCTGATGTGCTGTGTGTGTACCTAAAGTAAAATACATATATGTGAAAATGTTTTAGGACTCAAGCTAAAAATGTAAAATTATTCAAGTACAGATAGAAGTGAATGCTATTTGTCAGTCATTAAAAATTAAATCTATGATCCAATAACTAGTAACAGCTCATGTTTCAGGGCATTCCATTTTTCTTCAAAAACAAACTAGAGTCTACATTCAAATGGTTTAGGAAACACAAAAACATCCATCTCTACCACCAGCTAACCTTTCTTTCAAGTCATCCAGGCACCGCTGAAGGTGGACCTCCCCTGCTGTGACTAAGACGTGCTCTCCCGTTTCCTGGATCAGAATCTGGACACAGGGGTCAGCTTGGTTCAACAGTTTCATTCCTTTGACCAGCTGAGGCATTTCACCTAGGTTCACAAAAGGAAATACTGATTAAATATAACGCAAGGACTAATACAATCTAAAGACAATTCCATGGCCGCCAAAGGGAAAAGAACATCAAATAAGCTTTTAAAATAACAGTTTTATTTTCCTTCCAAATAACGC
>NW_011889067.1:305196-307681 GCF_000151845.1 Pteropus vampyrus
AAGGAGAGCTACTGATGGCCAGTAAACACACACAATAAGTCTCAGTATCATTAGTAAGCACAGAAAGTGTATATTAACGATGAAGTGCCACCTTTGGAGCCAGCAATAATACTTCCAGAAGTTTATCTTAACCAGTCAGAGCTGCGTATACCGTATCTGCAGACACCTGCATGTGTGTAGAACAGGCGAGGGATTTGTGAACCCAGATATAATGGCGGTTCTCTCCACATGCTAAATGAATGATGCTTCCTATTCTTCTGTAGTTTCTTAATGGCTACAATACACATACTTTTCTTTGGAATAAACAGGAAAAGTGATTTGGGACGCTGATGTTATGGCATGTACAAATCCCCGTGACAGAGGAATATCAAGAATTCCTGACAGTTCACACTGCAGAGACCACACAATGAGGAAAGAAGTCAGCCCTAACCACACCTAAGTTTACAAAAAATCATTGTGTTTTGCTGTCCTGATGTGCTGTGTGTGTACCTAAAGTAAAATACATATATGTGAAAATGTTTTAGGACTCAAGCTAAAAATGTAAAATTATTCAAGTACAGATAGAAGTGAATGCTATTTGTCAGTCATTAAAAATTAAATCTATGATCCAATAACTAGTAACAGCTCATGTTTCAGGGCATTCCATTTTTCTTCAAAAACAAACTAGAGTCTACATTCAAATGGTTTAGGAAACACAAAAACATCCATCTCTACCACCAGCTAACCTTTCTTTCAAGTCATCCAGGCACCGCTGAAGGTGGACCTCCCCTGCTGTGACTAAGACGTGCTCTCCCGTTTCCTGGATCAGAATCTGGACACAGGGGTCAGCTTGGTTCAACAGTTTCATTCCTTTGACCAGCTGAGGCATTTCACCTAGGTTCACAAAAGGAAATACTGATTAAATATAACGCAAGGACTAATACAATCTAAAGACAATTCCATGGCCGCCAAAGGGAAAAGAACATCAAATAAGCTTTTAAAATAACAGTTTTATTTTCCTTCCAAATAACGCGGTGATGTGAAGAAAACAGCCTTCTGGTAATTTATTTGTACAGAGAGCTAATGTGAGAAGTTCATCACCAAGACACTCAGCTCTGGGCTGTGCACTTCTTCAGAGACTCAACACATATTAACTACCACCATATACTTGTGAATCCACCTAAACCTTATTATAAATGCACATAGTACATGCCCAGAAATGTAACAGAATTCTACTCCAAACAGTATCTACATGAAATTAGCCAAAAAAAGCATCTGATATGATAATCAACTCAAGAAACGGCTCCAAAGCCTTATATTTAATTATTTGTGAAACTGCTGACAGAAGTGTGGGCTTCAGGATGAAGCTGCCCTTCGGGTCAGCTGTGACACACTAACTGGCTACCTCACTCAGTGAGTTCTGGCACTGTCTGCATTCTGTTCCGCTTGTGCTCTTGGTACACAATGACTTTTACCCAGACGCTGAGAGTGGAGGTGTGGATGGGGCTTCTGATCCACATTTTGGGTGCGGCTGCTTTTTCTCCCCTTTCCATAGGTTCGGCAGCTCACGGTAAGTCAGTATGAAAAGGGCCCTGGGATACGCATCCCGTTCAGAAGTAAACAACACATCTATCTGTCCAGCACTTCTCAGGAGCAGTATTACTGGGGAGCCTTGGGACAGGAGGGCGGAACATCGCAAAGTCATTAGAGCCACAATCGAGGAGTGAGGGGCTATTGCCCAAGGTAAGGATGGGCCTAAGAAACTAGGGCAAAGAGTAAACACATGGTAAATGTCCTCTGAGGGCCCATGGGAATGAGGGCAGCATAAGAGAAGCAGTCCCAGACACCCTAAGCGTAAAAGAAGATGCCGACACTGTAACAACCAGGATGACCGAAAAATGAGTGTAAAAATTCAGACACTGAAATACGGGAATGGGGCACTTCAGTGACACAATTAGGAATATTCATGGTCATTCAGGAAAAACAATATCCAGGATGGCAAAAAGTAGCAGCACTCTCTTTAAAATTAGGAAAAAAAACTGTGTGTCCCTTCTAAGCATTTTAGTTTATCTTTTACCAAGATCAGAAAAAATCTAATGAAACACATATAAGGAAATAAACGCTGGCATCCAGATTGATAATCCTAAATAATCAGATTACCTGATTTACAAAAGCAGAGTCTGCTGCAGGACAGGAAGTAGCTGGGAACAGGGACCCCTCACCTCATGAAGCTAACGCTGCACAGAAGCTGGTTCTGCTGCCCTTTAAGGCTGGGCTTTTACTCAGCTTGGATAACAGCATGGAGTAGCACACAACCATCAACCAGATGTCAAAAAGTAGAAATTTCTATTAAAACATTATGGCTTAAATGATCATTAATTCCTATTTCAAAAATTTAGATCCAAATGGAATAGAGAACAATTAAGAAATTAAGATATAAATGCTAGAAACACGTAAGAATAGACTATGGTTGCCAGACTCAAATGGCACAACTTCCTTACACTAC
>NW_011889067.1:308581-349143 GCF_000151845.1 Pteropus vampyrus
ACTGTAAGGAAATCTTCCTCCCATTATGCTAAGACCTGTTTTCTCCATCTTTACACATTCTTAATTCGGTTCTCCAAAGGGCCTCAGAAAACGTGCTGCTTCTACTTTGCCAATTACCCTTTGGATTGTGAAGGCATCTGTCACATCCGTTTAACCTTTCTCTGCCTCACACTAAATATCATTAGGTCCTTTAACTGCTCAGCTTTTTAGACCTTTTGATTACTAGACCTTTCGTGCGCAGGAGACCCTCTTCAGACTGAAGTCTCCGAGGTACTAAATCCAGTCCCTGAGCCTCCACAGTACTGATCTGGTCATGGTTTAAGTTTATTACCAAAGCTGGTGGCCCAAGACACAGAAAGGTCTGTACCTGGCCACAGCATCTTGTTAACCGGCCCCGCTGGTACCACAATGCAACAGATCCAGGTCTGCCCACGTTTCTACCAAGTCGATTAGAAATGACATCGCCCGTGAGGCCAGGCATTTGGGAAAACCCCACAATAAATACTCTCCTTCAAAACCTCAGCCCTCCTGCTTCTGACCTCTGAGCAGCATACATTTCCTTCCTGCACACACAGCACACGGTTCCAGTGAAAAGCCGTTCTCTCTGTGCCACCGGGGACACAGGCTGCAGATGGTCAGCAGACTCTGAACGTTGTCTCTTTGAGCTCCTGGTTTACATTTTGCTGTTCAAATTACTAAATCCGCTCTTGCTATTTAGATATGCCCAGATTTGTGAACACGATTATAATTCCCCTCAAAACAATAAAAGAACAAAGTCAACACCGCAGTATTCTTAGTCAAGATTAAAAATTTATGGAAAAAGCAATGCTCCAAAGAATCAAAAACTCACTACCTGCACTACATGCCACCATTTTACTACTTTAAAAATATAATTTTAAAATCTAGGAAAGAGCTCATTAGGATTTTTGGGTGAATCATCAATGGTGATTTAAAAATCACTTTGAGAATTTCTCGATATAGTATCGGACAATTAATAAGTGTACAACTTGGTATTATACAAAACAGTTTAAAACAAGGTTTTTGTTTTAAAAATGGTATCGAGTACAATTAAAAAAACAAAAACAGTATCCCCATAATCACACTTCTAATAATGCCACTACTTTCATTTTGATATTTCCCCTTTTTCCCTCCTCCTATTGGCATAGTTAACAGATTATATACAACGTCCACACGACGTTTCATCCTCTCACTTTTACCTCGGTTGCTTTATAACTTTTATAATTAAGGAGGAATAATTCCTTCATGTAAAGTAGATTTGCTATAGTATCTGTTCACTGGGACTGGGGAGTGAAGGACATGTTCCCTCAAGGGAATCATTTCAGACTTTATGGGACAGAAGTGATAGTTCAGGAAAAAAGAGAAATCCAAAATTAGCATGGCACTGATTTGTTTCAAGGATTAAAGAGGGTGTAGGCTTTTTATTAATGTTTATCAAATAAGGGCATGTGGCTTAAGTGAGAGAAAACAGGTTGAGAAAACAGGAATATGGTGTGACAGCAACTTACTAAACACCAAGAAATCTAGCTTGTTTTATATAAACACCAGTCGCTGTTATCTGAAGATAAATGACCCAAGTCCTCTCTGGTCCCGATTCTTCTCCACACAAGTACAATTTGACACACTCGTGTGTGGACTCCAGCTCAAACACTGGAGAACAAATGACAATACCCGAGTAAACGCTGAGTTCTTCCACTGGGCACAGGCCCTTCAAATGCTTCTTAATAAAAAATCCGCATTGTACAAACAAAGCCAGGCCAAAATATTTTCCCAGCTCGCCCTAGTGTCTCCCTGCAAGGAGCATCTTTTACATTTCATCTTTTACAATATGAGACTGAAAAACTGTGTGGGGCCTGAGAGATAGATGGCTTCCTACTGACAACTTCTTTCTATTCTTAATAACTTCCAGTTGAATCGATCTAGGATGAGGTCACGCTGGCAGGCAGAAAGGTGGCAGAATCGTTACTGCATTCCAACACTACTTCCTGGGGACAAGCCTGTTTGCTATCTGGACAGAGAACAGCATCACCATCTTCAGCAAAGCTTGGATTCGTAAAGTGTACTTTCATTGCTGGCATAAAAACATTACTGGAATAAAAAAAAAAAAACTATGGGAAAATATGAGAACGCTCTAGCTAGAATATGGTCTCCTAAGCACTGAAGTTGTACTTCAAACCAACTTTAACACTGCTATACCCAGCAACCATCGACCATCAACCGTTCCGCTTAATCTGTTTAATAAGCCTGAGTTAGTGAATTCCTGTAAACCTTCACAGCAGATGAAGTTACATGTCATGGACATCTACAGAGCCTTAGGCCTGTGACAGCATGAACATGACTTTGGTGGGGACAAGAGGATTCAGACGAGTATAACACATGTTTTTTTTTTTAAAGTACAGGTCCCCAGGGTGGTAGGAATCTGGAACCCTTGGTGTTGGAAGATCACCATCTGTTCTAGGACCTTCTGTCTTTGCGTACCAAAGAAGCCCCTGTCCACTGCCCTTAATTTTATGCCCTTATTCTGTATCTTTCACCGAAACTCAGATTCTGCTGTCTTTGACTCAACTACAAAGGGTACTGGGGAATCCACACACTTTATAACTCTCGTCACAGAGTCAGGCAGGCAGGTAGGTACAAAAATGTAAAACAGGCCTTTCCAAGCCTGCTTGGCCAGCATCCCCAAGTAGACTGGAGCTGCTTAGCTAAAGTTTTCAGATGATTGGGTCAATCTGTCTGGGATGCTAAACAAGTCCATTAAATCAACTGCCCTTTAGCCTCTCAGTGTTATAGGAGGCCCTAGGGAAAAGTCTTGCCACGATGACATCACTACGTCAGATTTTTTCTTCTTCTCAGAGGAACAGATGGAGCTCATAACAGTTAATAATAGTTCTTAAGCAAGTTACATTAAGATCTGGGGCCCCTTTCTCAGAAAACAGACCACAGAATATGAGAAAAAGTAACACCTGAAGAATAAAAAAAAAATTTTTTTTTTTTACATATGCGTAGGCTTGATCTCTTTGTCTACACCCAAGAAAAGGCAGAAACTTGCCCTTCTGTGTCCTGAACCAGGTAAGAATTATAATGGTGTCACTCTGGGGTCTCCGTTATGCCACAAGAAACGATCGTAAGGGAGCCAGAGCACCTCCATTCCTGTGAGAATAGAGTGACGTGACAGCGCCCGACTCTCGCCAAGGGAGTCACACAGCCAGGGCTCTAAGACTGAATCAGTGGAGGAAACTCCACATTGGCCTGGAAGCAGAGCAGAGCACCTGCATGTGCTGCAATGTTCATCTCAAAGCAAATGAGAGGGTGGTGAGTTCAAAACACCTTCTGGCTGCCCCTCACTGCGTCACAGCGGGACAAAAAGAATCCACAGCGGCGAGTCCAGGGGAAAGGAGGTAGCGCATAATTAAAATATTTAAACACAATGTTTTCTATCAGAACAGAAAGAGATGTGAAGAACGGACAGGAGTAAGTCCTATAATGTGGGGAAGGGAATGCTGGGCCAGGGACACAGCAGTACAGAGCCCTGGAGCGTCTGGGAACCCGAAGTAGTTCAGAACACCTAGAACAGAGTACGACCGAGGGGCCAGGAACACGTGAGGCTGACGGTAAAACGGCGAGGTTACTAAGACTTGCATACCATGCTAAGCTGAGACTTTACTCAGAAGGCTGTCAGGGTGGTGGGGCGCAGATGCATTAGGAACAACTGAGGTAGAGCTGTCAAGTCTTGGTGGCTACTCAGGAGTTGGAAAGAGGGGACAAGAACAAGAAGAAAATGCAGATTTCCGACAGAGGAAACTAAGCAGATGATTACTTATTCAAAATGGTTCTCTACTCTTCTTTCGAGTTTATATTTTTTCCCTATCATTTGTATTAGTTCTTTATGTTAATAACACTTTCATTCCTATCAGACTTTTCCTCCACATTATAGTTCCCCTTTTTATCCTGTAACTATTATTTCTCTCTAGTATCTTTTTGAGCCTTTTCTACTTGGCGTCTAAGCTTAAAAGCTTAGAAAGTCATGCCTTCAAAGAACTGATAAATATTTACTCAACTTCCTGTCAGTTTTCCAATGATTTAGTTTTAAGGCAAATAGGCACTTCACAAACTTTCTTCAATAAACAAGAGAACGTAACACAGTCATGTCTCCAGAACTTAAACTCTGGAGAGAAACAAAGGCAGATAAACAGGCAATGGTAACATGCTGAACAGTATAATGGGGGAGCACACGGTTTGTCTATGTGGAGAGAGGAAGTGAGAGGTTCCAGGCTCCTGGAGAAGCTGACGTGCAGACAGGCGCACGGGGCTGCCTACGCCCACGTGGGAGGGCGCAGCGGTGGGGAGCGGCACCCCTGGAGGCCCAAGTGAGAACCCACAGTCCGTCTACAGCCACAGCGCGGGGCGCGAGGCAGGAAGGAAAGGACATTTATTTCCATCCCACTCATTTCCGCTTCCCTGGAACCCTGCAACTGCCATCACTTGTTTTCTCTGTCGTGCATTTCTGTGACCTTCCATATGGAATCTGAGGAAACAAACCTAATTACAGCGCCACCCAACGCCAGCTCCCTAACTTCTCCCAAGTTTTAGTGTACACATATATCCCACGCAAGGAAACACGTGCTACTTTCACAGGATTACAGGAAGACAGTCACAGAGCGGGCGCTAAGTCAATGGCACTGGTGGAGAGACAGTCATGGTACTAGTAGTAGTTGTTTTACTACTAGATATGGTAATCAACTTAGAGTGTTCTCAGTGTACGATATGAATTGCATATTATATTTTTTATACATAATATTAACTAGTTAACTGTAAAGAAGGTTGTAATAACTGCTCTGAGGCACAAATTCATATTCATAATCATATCCAATTGTGAACTTTGTATCCTAGCCCACTGACCTAAATTTGTATTTTATGTGATAACACGTGGTTTTAAATGATGCTCCTTCGAGATGTGCATTCCAACTCAAATGATTTAAATAGATGAGAAACATGCAAAGTTTAGCAGCTAAGAAGCATAAAATGCCTAGTATAGTTTAAAGTAATCCTGGAAATTTGTTTTAAGATTTAAAAAAGAAAAGAGATATGGCTTTACACAACCAGGAAAGTAGAACTAGATTTCTTCTACCTTTAAACTTGAAATATTTCCTATTAAAAATAGGAAGGAGAGTCACTTCTGGATGAAATGGAACTTCATCACAGGTACACAAAACATTCTGACTGAAATGATCAAAGAATGAAAATTGAGAAAAATCTGAATGAATACTAAAACTGGAGAATGACACTTCAAACTATGAACTACTTCTGTTAGCTATGTATCGGATTAAAGAAAAATAGCAAGGGTCACAACTCCTTTCTTGAGAATGTAACAAAACTTAAGAAAAAAACAAAGCAAAGAGTGTAGTAATGGTGGCTGTTTGAAAACAGACCCGTGGAAAGGAACAAAGAGCCCAGAAACACACGTGTGGGATACGGGAACAAGAGAGGGGCGACATAACAAAATATAAAGTTAAAAATTACAAAACAGACATTTTCAATGCTTAAAGGAGACAAAAGATTAGTAAGCATAATATGTAAAGAACTGGTACAAATCAATGAAAAAAAGGCAACCCAAGGGGAATACAGGCAAAGAATACAAGCAGTTCCCAGAATACATTAAAAGGGACACAAGCAGTCAAAAATCAAACAAGCAAACGACAAAAAATCTTCATCTCATTAATAAGGTGAATGTAAATAAAATAACGAGATGATACTTCACACCAGTACTACTGGCGGAAGCCGGAAGAAACCACGTGCTGGCAAGCACGTGCAGGAAAGGTCGATCTGCACGGAGATGGGAGCGGGCATCTACAACCACGAGGGAGAACTAGCCCGCGATTCCGGCAGAGCCCCCAGACTGCCGACTCACCAGCCCGCGTTCCAGCCGGACACGCCAGCAGTCCCGAGAACAGGCACGACAGTGTATCAACAGTGTCCCACAACCACAGCACAACTCCTACAGTACCACCTCAGCAAGCGCCAGCTAGAGGGGCATTTCTGACTGGGACCCGCCACTGGCGTTGAGTGGGCAGGGCCAGGGACCAGAGCCTTACAGCATGTGGAAATGTCCCTCGCACGGAATTTTCCCAAGTTGCACAGTTGTATTCTGCTGGACAAAACTGTTTATAATGATCTGAGCTTAAATTCAACTCTATTTTAATAACGAAGTATTTTTTTGCACAGTTTAATATACACTGAATCTTCAGGAATTTTGTTCTGAAAATTAGCTATTCATTTTCCTAACGGCCACCCATGGCTGCTGAGTCATCAGTACTCTATGTCTACATCCAACTGCATCTGTAGCTGTCCCATTTATGGTGGCTTCAAGTATCCGACTTGATTACGCCAGCCAGTGTAGCAAACTGGAACATTTACATACTGCAACAAACGATTCGATTATAAATTTTTCCCTTTTATGTATCCCTGATATCAGTTAAGCTACTGTATTGATGTTTTCAAAATTAGGCTGGCAGGTAAATTTATTTTTCAATTTCATTTCTAGGTGGATATTCATGATACTATATACTATTGTGATCATTATAAACAAACTTAAAAAACGGTCCTTCCGTGGCTTGTGCCTTGAATGCTCGCATTGTTTGAATTACCACTCAGCAACAAACCCTGGGATTACGCTGTAAACGCACTACGTTCGCATTCATCCGTTTAGAAACTGAAGCTGTGCTCTCCACTCTGAACTGCCAGGCTTGGATTCCCCGGGGCCTGTTGTCCGCACTGGGAGTCTTGGATTCCTATCTGATAGGGAGCTGGAATGTTTCTTGAGGTGAATCAAGGTCCTGAGACTGAGCAGTCTGGAAGCCTTCGACTGAAGGTCCTATTCAATCTTAGTTTCACAGAAAAACTCGAATCTCCAGACCCACTCACAGGCCATCCCAGCATTAGTTGGGCCTGAGTCACCTGACGCTATCGCTGTGTCACTGATCATTTACCACTGCAAAGGCTGGTATTTTCGTCAAAGTCGACTCAGGAATTACAAAATCTAGAGGGTCCTATAGAACCTTATAGTCTGATATACCGTGTTTTATTTGAGAAGACGGCTCAAAGCAGCTGGTGAAGAAATATTTCATAAAATCTGTGCTTTTTTGGATGTTACCAAATATCTACTGACCACCTCCGTTTAAGGGTCTGTGCTGAGCACTGAGAAGGAGATGGCGATGAAGGTCGCCAAGACTGCACACTCCGCCTCCTCACGCGGTTGCTGTCAGTGCTCCCAGAGCTTTCCCACAACTCGGTCACATCGCTGCTGTAAGGTCTTCCAACTCCTGAGCCTCGAAGAGCTTGACATTTCATCACTAAGAACATCCTAAATGCTAGCAACAGAGGACTGGCTAACTAAATATGCTATACCCGTCAATGAAATACCATTCATATAGCCCTAATAATTTACATTTAAACACAGATAAAGCAGACTACAAAATACCATGTAGATAAAACTATATAAAGAGAAATATAACTAAAACTGAAAATTGTAAAAGTGTTAATATTGAGGTTATGAATGATCTTTTAAAAAAATATTGTAATTTTTACCATAAAAAGGTATTAGACACAAACTACAGGAACTTTTGAGTTTTTTAAGAGCTACCACTAACAAAATCAAATGACTGTAAGCTACATAAACTGATACATGGCAAAGGGGCCACTGCAGTGATAATGACTAACTCAACGGTATATCCGCACAGAAAGAAACAGTCTGCTTCCCACCTTACAGCACTGGAAAACCGGTTCAGGTGGATTACAGGCCTAAATCTCCTAAGTAAAACAGAAAGCTCACAGAAGAATATCACAGAACTTTATGACTTTGGGGTAAGCAGAGTTCTTCAATGGGACACAAAAAGCACTAATCATTAAAATAAATGATAATTAAACTATACTGAAATTAAGAACTGCTATTCATCAAAAGATACCATTAGAGAGCAGAAAGGTAACTCATCTGTCATAATCATATCCAACCAGGGACTTTTATGAAGAATATATAAAAAATGTCTACAAATCAATACAAAAAAGGCAGAGAACAGTGGACAAAGAGTTAACAGGCATTTCATAAATGAGTAAAAATCAATGGTCAATAAACACAGGAAAAGCAGCTTAACATCACTATCTTCAGGGAAACAACTAAGATACTACTCCATACACATCAAAATGGTGTGACAAAAACAGAAACAAGTGTCGGCAGAGATGTGGCACGCTGGGACTTTCAGACACTCGTGGCCGCAGCATGCACTGGTACATTCCCTAAGCTCGACCATACACTGACCCTCCAACACAGAAACTGTTGTTCCAACAGCAATGTGCACAAATAGGCAGCAAAAGACATCTACGAGAAGAGTCAAAGCAACAATATTCCTAACAGCCAAATACTGAACGTAGAACAATGTCCACTCACAGAAGAGTGGGTAAATTGTGACAGTCACACAATACCGCAATGAGAATGACTGGTCGCAACCCTGTGCAGTGACACCGATGAATTTCACAAGAACGCTGGACAGAAGAAGCCACACACAAGTAAACGTATGTGCTCTATGATTCAGTTTATACGAAACTTAAAAACAGGTGAAATTAAGCTGAGATGTTGGAAGCCAGGAGAGCTGCTACCCTTAGGGATGGGGCGTGCAGGCAGCAGTCCCTGGAAACGTGCTCAGCTTCCGGGATGCTGGTAACGTTGCTTCTGGATCTGGAGGCTGGCCACACTGGCTCATGTGCCGTTTATGAAAACCTACCAAGCTATGGTTTAAGATTTGTATGCTTTTCTACATGCCTATTGCGCATCAATAAAAATGTTTAAAATGTTATTTGACACAAATTACATGGGTAATTAAAGTGCGTCTGAGTCTTTTAGAGACACCATTAACTGCGAATTAAAGATAAACAAGTTCAGAGCCTTGAAAAAAGAACTGGCAACGAAAGGAAGAGAACGTGGTCCGCCTCCTTCCATCTTTCCCTCCGCATCAGCCAGTGACTAACAAAACGTGCCTCTCCACACCTCCTTCCGACACGTCTGTCCTCAGGCAAATCACTTCCTTACTCGCACGGGCGTAGCCAGCCTCCCCCGGCTGCTTGCTTCAGTTGCCCTCTCTGGTCCCTGACGCTGCACTTCACTCAGAGGTTGGTCCTTCTAAATTCCCACCGGAAGATGCTTAAAAGGGTTTCTTGGTTTTTGGTCTGTTCCACTTTTCGGGAAAACAAAGCAGCCCCCGGCAAACATCACACTACTCTACTGCTATCTTTACTTAGAAACAACATCCAGCATATTACCCGAAATATTTCCAAGTGTCTCCTCCAGGTTTAGCAGCTCAAACTACTGAAACCCGACACCCACGAGAGGAAAATCACCTCAGCTCACATCATGGGAAACGTTCCTTCAGCTCTAAGAACAGAGAAAAGTGCTGCAAAGAGCAGGTCAGCAAAATGCCGTGCAAGTCGTTCAGGCTGACTGTGTCCATGCACGGTCCAGGGAGGCCTGCGCACGTGAGTCTCTGCGCAAACACCCAGGAGACCTGTGAGGTGAGACGATCGCTTCTAACTGGCCCCAAATGAGAGACCCATGAGGGGATGTCAGGAGAACCTCCTTCACTCCACCGGGGCACTGGGTGTTTCCTCAAACAAACTCTGTCCCCAGTGAAAACTGTTACGAAGTAAAGAATTCCACTGTAACACGAAACAGAAATGCTGACGGGGCGTCTGTGAAGAAGCCTTCATCTGACAGACTAACGCAAACCACTGGTCAAGGCTCCCCAGCCCACGCCCACTAGTGGAGTTAGATAACAATAACCAACCCCAATAACTCTGTCCCCACGAGTTCATAGAGGGCCTGATTTTGAAACCTGTCCATCACATTCTCTGGGCTGATCCCAATGAGCCCAGGAGGCGTTGTTATGGTGCCAAAACTGTATCAAGGTCCCTGAAGTAGGAGAAATGCTTCTCCCACATGCTAGACTCTTATCAGAGAGGGTGAGACACTACTGGTGACCCAGTGTCCTACGGGGGTCAACTTTTCTAGGTTTCACTCGTCTTCCAAAGGTCCTGGATATGGGAGCATCGGGGTTGAGCCAAAAGGCAAACTGAGTGACAGGTATCATCACACCAGTCTGCCCTCTGCAGACTACGCTCGGCTATCGGATTTCTCTGTCGCATCTGGGTTCCTGTCCTCAGAGGTTGTTCCCTTGCAGGAGGCACCCTCAATCACCTTCAGGGCCTGTTCTGCCAATTCCCTGGACATGCCCCACACCTGAACCCGGACGATGCAGCCAGGCTCACGCTGACCCTGAGTACTCTGACTTGGTAGTCTACGTTAAGAAATGGCTCTGGAAGAGGGAGCAGTGCCACTCCCGAGTACACTAGGGTAGCGGGAAAAGTCTTCAGGGGGATACAGAGGCAGCCAGGTTTTTAGACCCAATACCATATCAGGTTTGTAAAGACATTATCTGGAAAATAAAAATCATCTCCAAACCAATCTGTTTTAGTTAACATCAAGGGACTTATTTAAAGCTTTGCAAACGTTTATAGCTTGCTTGTACAATAGCCCTGTCCCTGATTTAATGACAGAAACACAAAACGTCAAGTCCTCAGAGCTCATCCATTTTACAGATGAGGAACCCAAGGGGTACAGTGGGGAAAGATGTATCCCGCGTCACACAATCCCTGGCAGTTCTGGAGAGAGCTCTGTTTTCCTAATGCTCAGCCATTCCATCCATGCTTCCGCAGTGCAGTCCAGATAAGTCATATTTTTCCAAGGCCAATAAATAATCCTAAGAGTTCTGCTCCTTTCCAGAATCACTGAAATCTCATTCACATGCCTTTCCTCCACTGAAGGAAAAGTGAAAACGCCAGTTCAGGTAGAGAGGAGAGAAGAGGAAGAACTGGGGGCCACGGAGAGGCAGTGGGTGACCCTTTCCCCTGCGGAGCCGGTCAGCACACAGGAGCAGGGTGTGCCCGGTGGAGGGGATGAAGCGGTAATCCCTGCAGACCCCAGAGTCTATGCCCAGGCTGATCCTCAGAGAGGGACAAAAGGCCAGGGAAGTGAATTCCGGGTGCCCTGCCCACAGTTACCTTCAAACTGGTGGAAAAGGTTTATTTAAAATTAACATCAACTGGACCTTCAAGGGACAAAGAGGGGGAACGTGCCTTGGGAGCCTAAATGGGATCATGTGAAGAAATGGGGAGAGAGCACTAGCTGTGTTTTATCCCAGCCCCGACTCCTTCACGGGCGACACTCAGAATCTGAGGTACCACTGATTTTTCCTTTTTCTCTTTTATTTCTTTTAGGTATTTTGAAGCTGGATTTTTTTGGTTAGCAACTTTATTTTCTGTCTTTTCGTTTAAGAAGATATGCATTATAATGAATTAAGCACATCAGCAGTGTATAGAGAAAAGTCAATAGTTCTTTCCCCTGACAAATATCTTCACTAGTGTTTAGGGTGTGTTGCTTATACAAACAAAAATGCATACAAATGTCACTTCTTAATCCCTCTTGATCTTCATTGCAGCTTACCATGTTAAGGTAGACCTGTAATGCCAGCTTTATTTTTTTATTTTCAAAAATAGGTGACCTAATGTCCAACCCTACGAATGAGGCGCCCGCGCGCGCGCGCGCGCGCACACACACACACACACACACACACACACACACACACACGTCACGCTCAAGAATTACGTGTGTTCTGGATGGGGCAGTATCTACGTTGTGACTTCAACTCGTAGTCAGAACTCACACTGGCTTTGTCTCTGAGAGGTCACTGTGGCCAGAGACAGATTTAAAGGGAGATTTCTCTTCCTTCACTGGCCCACCTGCTCCATGTTAGCACAGGCTGGGGAAATGGCAGCCTCCTAATTTTTTAGCTGAACGGTGAAATTATATTATTCACCCTACTCTTTAAGTTGTTCTTGTCCCAAAGTCCTCAGATGAGAAAATCTGATAATTCTTTGTTTTTATGATCACAGAAATTTTGGCTATAGACTGTTTCGCCCCATTTTATCCAATAACCCTTCTTCTGCCAACCTCCGAGTAAACTGGGAGTTAGGAATTTTCATCCTCTTCCTTATGATCTCCTCACCTTCCATTTTTCCCGAACGTCGGGAAAACTGCCCACATCACATGCGGGACACGAAGCGCTGGAGACACCGCGGCAGGCACGAGCACCAGTGTCCACCTGCGCCCGCTCGCACAGCTCCCTTTCCATCCCTTTTACGATGAGGGTTTAGTGTGCGTGGGGTCAGTCCAACTGGGGGGTAGGACTGGGCTCTGACTTAGAGTCCCGTGTGACTTAGCGAGCAGCAGGACAGGTCCTTCTCAGGGAGAAGCACGTCGTGGTCATGGACTCCCACCTCCAGCAGGATACTGAGCTCAGTGGGTCATAGGTCAATCCGATTGCAGGGTTTTGCCCTTTCCAGGTTAGAATAACTTTTTTGAAGCTGACCACTGCTCCTAAACCGCCCTCCGAGGTGGCTGTGCATGTGTGTTAGCAGTCACAGTCACGGTTCGCACCTTCCTGATGCTCCTGCCGTGTCCTGTGGGCACCAGTGGCTACTATTCTGCACCCCGCACATTGCAGTGGCCCGTGTCCTGCACGGTAACAGAAGATCAGCCCCCTCCCAGATGAGCACTCACGACGCCTTTCCTAACCATCAAAGGCAGAGTAACCAGACTACGAAGAATTATTAACCACTGACTGCTATGAGCTGTAAGCTTGAGTCACTTTTCTTAGCCACTGTTCTAGCCTGCTTCCCATCTCTCCTCACCTCGGAAGTCCTAGAGTGCCACCGTCCCACAGAGAGTAAACCCAAACCATGGGGATGACAGCCCAACCGGCTCTAGCCACCCTTGAAAGGTGAGCCCTGCATTAATACTGCTACTGCTGGAGTGTTTTGCTCTTGGACTCCTAAAATCACCTGACATTGCTCCTCCGGGCAGACTTCCAGTTCTTAGGGAATCCTGTGCTTGGTTTTGTTTTAACACTGGCTGCAGTAACTCCCTAAGAAACTTAACCAGCTGCCAACTGACCCTATTCACAAACAGAGAACACAAAGGCCTATTGTAAATCCAGTGATAATATTCAAAATGGCTAAAAATCCAGCGCCTCAGAGCTACAGAATAAATTTTGCTGGACCATCCCCAAAACCTTTGTTATTACATTTCTTCCAGGTCCTTCCATCAGATTTAGGGAAGGTAGGTGCACACTTATCACTCAACCTGTCCTCTTCAACTGGTTTCTTACAAGAAGTCTGTTTCAAACAGTCCTGTTGCTTTTGTTTGAAAAGCTGTTGTTTTTCTTTTAAAATGCTGTATCTTTCTATATGTCCACTGAGTCCCTCTGCATTGATCCAAGAGAGGCAAGTGTGCATGTTTGTTCTGTGAGTGACAAGGAGCTGTGCTGGAGAGCACGAAGGCTTCTGTTCAAGTCTTAAGTCTTCACAAAAAGGAGGGGGAAGATTTTAGATTTACTGTAAATTTCTTTGCTGCTGGGGCAACAGTCATCTATACATCATTAGGCAGTGTCGGCAGGCAGTCTCAGGCCTCACTTCTGTCTCAAGTCGAGTGAGTTGGTTTTTAACACCGATTTAATCGTGTGGGTGTGTGTGTATGTGCAGATTATTTTTAATGTGTGTGGAACATTTTTAAAAGACATATTAGGTCAGAAGCAAAATCTCAATAAAGTCTCCAAAACAGATACGGCTCAGCTACTATTTTATTTTATGACTCTCCATAATCTTTTCCACCCTAGTCTGCATCCCTACTGTGATCAGAAAAAGAGGAATTTTTCTGTCATGGAAGTTATTTAAAATTCGCTTCCACCATTTTAGGTATTTAAGGAAAACGGAAAGTTTTCTTTGCATCATCTTTTCTCCTTGGCATGTCCACATCTTTCCGTACATGTATTATTATTCATTATCCACATCTCAGTATACCTATTTATTATAAAAATAAAGAAGAAAAACAGCGACAATAACCAATGAGTTGAAATCTCTGGGGCTGTTAATCTCTAAGATTAGTTGAAGCAGTAAAGTTTTCCTTTATAGAAAAGAAAGTTTAAAATTTCATCATTCAAATATAGCCTATCTAAAACACCTGGAAATGATTTCAAAGTTTTCAAAGTCACTATTCTAATAGTATTACTTCCAACCTAACCATTACTGGCCTTTGAAATATAGAAGCTAAAAGCAGACTGGACAGATCAAATACTACAGATAAAAGCATTTTGAAAAGCATACAGTGCTATAAAAACATAAGGTGGTAGTATTAAAAATGGATTTGGACGTGAAATCCCAAACTCATTCATTTCAATGACTCCCTTAAATCTTGGAGAGCAGAAAACGGTGAGACTTTAATCCACATCCAGTTCTGCATCTTACTGGGATCATTTCAGGCCAGTTCACTGTAATCGAATTACACTCCACACAGGATTAGAAACAAACTGAGAAGTTCTGGGCAAGTGCCACAGCTTTTCATGCAAAGCCATCGTGCGCACTTTCTTAGAGGACATTTGGAAAGTATGTGATCAAATTTGAAAGTAACTTCTCAAGAGCTGCACGTAGTAGTCTTTCCGACAAAGAAGAGTTTTATATTTGTGGCAAAGTCAAAATCTCTGGCTGCAGCGAACTAGTGGCAAGTTGGTGATAAAACAGTCCCAAGGACAATGGGAAGCCCTCATGTGAACTGATAAAGGGAATAACAACAGTAATGAACTTGAAACTGTGTCAGAAGAAACTGATAAATCGCCCAAGGGCAGAGATTATAGGCACCCACGGGTGCGTGGGCACACAGCACCTCCCAGTGCGCTGTGAGCAGAGCTCAAGGCACAGCTGTTGAACTGCACCGAGCTCATAACATATTTAATACCAATTTTATAAAACAAAGGAAAGAGGCAAAAATTGTGTGCACGTATGTGCTGTATAAGGAAAACCTATGGAAGGATACATGCCACTTTGTTATCAACGGTTACAGCGAAGAAGTGGTTGACAGTTCTGTATTGTTTGGATTTGTACTATAAGCATGTATTACTTTTGAAATCCGAGTGAATGGAATCAAAATAACAACACACTATTTAATTTGCCAACAAAGAATATTATTTTTAAAACAAAGAACAACTCAAATTCTATGTATATGTGTGTTTATACATGTATATATACTTTTTCCAAATAAAAGAAAAAAGAAAACATCCTAGGATTATGCTACGGTCTGTAATTAACTACTGGATCCTGAAAATGGAAGAGTGAACATAATGACCGAATATACTTGGAGGAAAAAAATATAGACAGATTCAACTAATATTTACTGAGCATTAATCACATGCTCAGTAGTTATCTAATAACTTTGGATTTAGAGAATATTTGCCCTCAATTTATCCATAGCCTTCCTTATTTACACCCATTTATAGCCCCTTCTAGCTCCGCAGATAGCAACCCTTACATTCTGAACATAAAGTCAAAGATTACTTTCTCATTATCAAAGGTTTTTATTCATGAGAATGTACTATTACATGCACTACTGCATGTAAGAACACTTAAGTTGTCCATATTCTGCTTAACTTTGGAGGCGTTTAGCCAGAGTAAAATTTGGCAAAGCCTTTTAAAACAGACTAATTTTCCTGGTGCTGTAAAACTACTTATCAAAGTGCAAGGGTATATTTTGCAACTTAAACTAAAAAATGGGCATTCTTCCTGCCTCTGGCTCCTAACTGTTATCAAATACACCTTCCTTTCAAATTAAGAAGCCAAACCTATTCTTTAGAAATACACATGGCTCAATCAACTGAACACGCTCATAAAAATGTTTGGCCTCTTCCAACTCCTGCCACGGCTCTCCAACTCTTGTCCTACTTGGTCTCCCCACTCTCTTAGCCCCAGACACGGCTGTCACCAACACTGCTGGCAGCCTCAGTGGCTGAATCAAGCTACTTTCTCTCTGCCAGGACACTGGAAAACTCTTGCCTTTATATTTAGTAGCAATGCAATCTTTGAGAAAGAACTTTAATTGACAAAGAGTTTACTGAAAACTTGTTTGGGAGTCCCTAGGTAACAAAACAAGATAAGTGGACTTTCTTCCAAAATTGGGTTTGGTTAGCGGTGCTGTGGGGGCCGAATGGATGCTCAGCCTCCAGCTCGATCCCAGCTCCCTCACCTGAAATACTCTACACTATTCTCAGACTAGATCGATTTCACCTTCATTCTATAAGGCTGAACTATGTCCTACAATTGTTCCATAAACATTTCTTGAGCATTTATTTAGTTCAAAGCATGTTACTAGACATTGTCAGAGATACAAAGATGAATCGGGTAAAATTCATTCTGAAAGAATTGAGTCTAAGTCTTAATCTGGTGGGATACATAGGATAACATTTCAGCGTTGACTCTTTTTTTTTTTTTTTCAAACGCCTACAGCACCTTGTATTCCTAGGTGGTCTCCCATCCAAATACTAACCCAATGTTGACTCTTAAATGTTTAAAGAATAATTTGAAAAACATGATAGACAGCCATTAACAGGATTAAAAATAGGAGATGCCTTCCAAAAGATCAGAGAATCTAAAAATACAGAAAAATATAGTTTAAAACATGCACTAAAGAAGCATTAAAATCAAAGCATAAAATAAAATAATCAAGAGAAAAATATATCAGTTGAAACTAGAGTGACCACAGAAATCATCACCCAAACTCGAGTTTTCAGGAGGAAGAGGGGCACTAGTAACACCTTCCAAAATGACAGGCATACAGCATACACCAGGATGTAGTGAGCAAGCAGGCCGTGAGGTCTTCCTAGTTATAAAAATAGATCGTTCCCTTTATTAAGAAAGGTGGAGTTAATGGGTTCAAATGCTCATCTTCCTCTCCACTTCCCTAGAGCCTTGTTTTCAGAATCTAAAAATCGATAAGGCACACTGAAGAAAATGGAAAAAAAGAATAGGATATACAAAAAATATTCCATGGTGTATGCAAAGAACAAAGCAACAGATGTTACATTTTAAAATAAATTTAAATTTAGTCGTAACGTTTGAGTTTTGCAAATATTTTTTATATCATTCATAGTTAAAATCAATAAATTCAAATTACCTATAGCTATATCAGTAAATTAAGATCTTTTACTTGTTTGGACTTTTTTTTTTTTAAGGCAATTTTATACTTTAATACCTGGTTTCAGTTATAAACTTGTCTAACCTCATAAAGGGAAGTGTTTTTCAAATTTAGTATCCAAAACACAATAGATATATTAGACTTATGTAGAAAATCAGACTTTTATGGTCCAAATTCAGAAAACACTCAAAGTTACTCCAAAAAATGAGATTTTGAAAGATCTGAGTAAGACCAATGTTATATTACTTGGAAACACGTGCAGCACTAAGATATCCGGCTGTGGACAGCCCTATGGTATCTCACATCTGGGAGAATATCTCTACACATAAAAGACACACAGCCACATGTGCGCACACACATCCAGCCTAGCTATCTACTCCAATATCTGTACTCTGATATAGGCCGTCGGGAGAAATTAATTCCTGGTGAACACAATGAACATCAGAAGCAACAAAGGAGCAAAGCAGAAGCACATGACTGGTGATCATATGCTGGAAATTCAAGTTCCTAGTACAAGCTGGACCTCCATTCTCCCTTTCTGATCTGTACTCTCTCAATTTTCTCATATATAATCTAGAAGCCAAACACCAGCAAGCTGATGAGTAACTGTAACGATACCTCCTAGAACTTCCATACTCTTTCTCCTGCTGACAATTCCGTTCCACCTCTGTGCTCAGAAGGAGCACCTGGGAGGGAAGTACACAGTCATGCATCTATCCCCTCGCACCGGCACTGGAACACGTGTCCTGGTAACATGCTCACTGTGTAAGGGGCCTGGCTTCAACACCAGATATGCCCGAAGAATGACGATCCCTGCCCTGGAGCTGAGAGACACCAACGGAAAGCACGACCAATGCGATGGAATCCATGTTCTAAGATAAATGGATTAAGAGTATAGAAGAAACTCAGAGGAAGGAGCCAGAAGTCTGTGCCTCAGAGCAGCTGGGGAAGCCTTGGAAGAGGGGCGCTGGGGCTGCGTTCTGAGCCCGACGTGGCCGGGCAGAATGCGGAAGAAGAACGCTTGAGCAGAAGAGTCAGCGTGCGCTGAAACAGTGTGAAAACCCTGGAGCAGCCACTGCTGAAAGCCACTTGGAGCTTCCTCAAGTAATAAAACAAGAGCTACCATGCGCCTCAGAGATTCTACCTCTCCGTGCACACGGAATGCAGGGTTTCCAAGAGGTGCATGCACTCCAGTGCTCACTACGACATTCTCCGCAACAGCCAAGATAGGGAAACAAGTAAGGTGTCTGCCAACGATGAACGTATAAAAGACCTGTAACGTGTACACACATACACACAGTGGAATATTATTCAACCATGAGAAAGGAGGAAATCCTGCCATGTGAGATACACGGATGGACCTTAATTGAGTTAAGTCAGACAGAACAAGACAAACACTGAGTGATATCACTTGTACACGAAATCTAAAAGAGCCCAATCTATAGAAAGAGAGTAGAAGAGTGGTTACCAGAGGTTTTGGGGCGGGAAATTGAGGATGTGTTGTTTTAAGGTACTAAATTACAAACTAGGAGATAAACAAGTCCTGGAGAGCGAATGGCACAGCAAAGTGATTATAGACAATACTGTATTATAAACATCGAAGTCGCTAAAAGACTAAATCTTAATTGTTCCCACAACAAAAAAGCGATAATTATTTGATATGATAGAGGTGTTAGGTAACACTAGTGTTAATGATATTACAATATATATCAAATCAACATGCCCACCTTAAACTTACACAGTGTTCTATGTCAATTATATCTCAATAAAAATAATTTTTTAAGAATCCTGATGTATTCAAGAGTGGTGAGAAGTGAAGCAGAGGTGGGGAGAAGCTGCACACGAAACCAGTCTAAACTACAATATGACATCAGCGGGGAGGAAGTCTAAGGAGCTACTGGAAAACCTTTCTCCCTGGGAATGAGATTGGGGGTGGGGGTGTCTCTTGTTCTCTCTCTAGAGTGTCTTTTTTTTTTCAAACTGGATAAAATTAACAAATTCTCATTGTTCAGCTTCTCTCTTCTCCCTTTTGAGAGCAGCTAAGCTATTTCCTCTCCAGTCCTTCCCGAGAGTCCTCTGCCCACCCACCCCGCCTCCCCACCATTGCCCAGAAAAGACCAGGGTTCTGGTTTCAACTCTCACAGTTCAGGCTCAGAGAAGACCCAGTCTCTCTCAGAGTCTCAGATTCCCTTTATATAGAAGTGGACTTCATGAACTATGAAATTCAGGGCCTCCATAAGCAGAACGTCAAAAATCACAGCATATTTTCATTTTAACAATCATAGAAAGGGAGGGGAATCAGTAAAGAAGCATTTAAAGGAATCTCAGCTATACAGTTGTATAGAAAACAAAATCTAGTTAATAAGGGATGGTTAGAATAGTGCAATTAGTTGTCCAAGTCAAAACCTCCTCAGTCTCAGTGTTCTTGTCTGCAAAATGAAGATAAGTTTACCGCTAAATTTGTTCTGAGTATTAAATAAGAAACATAAACAAAAGCAACTCACTGAACACGTAGAACGCAATAAGTGCTAAGTAAACTTTGGTTAAATCTAGTTTGCTATCTCTCTCAAATGCATTTATAAATGTGGCATCTCTTAGTTTAACAAAAGACATGCAAGTATTATGACGTTACGTAAACTGTTCAGAAAACGGAATTTTACAATTGTCATTTTGGAAAAATTGAAGGCCTGTGGCTTTGAACAACTATTATACAATAAATCTAATAACTGCTGCTTCTGTAGAGACCTAAAAGAAAAATGTTCCTCTCTCTACCCACTCCCATTCCCAGAAGACAGGGTCTTTGCCTTTGATTTTCAAAGCATATCTGATTTCTTCCAGCCATTACAGAGTCAAATAATAAGATGGGTTTAGATACAACAGTGAAGGAATAACAACTCTTTCTTCGATTCTGTACTTAAGACCCAAATCCTTTGAAATATGATCATCAATGCAATTATGCACTGAACTGCGGTAAGTTAACAGTCATCTGGGAAACATAAAACCAGTGACAATGTGCTTCTAACTACATGGGAGATCAGGATATTAGTGATATTTTATATTCTGCTTCACTGCCCACTAAGCAGCATATATTTTCATAATAATACTCTTTCCAAGTAGAAACAACTCAAGGAGTCATAACTCAATTTCCAAGATGAAGAGGAAACCGAAGGGAAAAAACATACGCGTGAAACAATGCCTCTAGTATTTGAAGACGTAGGAGGGGCAAGAGAAAGAGAGGTCCAAAATACATTTAAATGACTCTCTGAAATCATTCTTCAGGTTTAAACAGCACGCTAAACTCATCTCGACTTCTGTTTTAATGACTCAGACATCTCTGAACGTCCGATAAAAAAAAAACCACACGCCTGCCTGCCATGTGCAGGACTCTGGGCTGGACAAAAGAGTAGTTTTTAGTACCTCCACAGAGGAATACTGCTGTGTGAATAAACTTCGGCCCAGCAAAGCACACAACCCCCTCAGCACTCATACGCCTTCGCCCAACAGCTGAGAACCTTTACGAACAGAGTTAAAGGTTACTAATTTCACACGTGGGCTCCGGCGCGGAGCACAGGCTCCTGCAGGCGAGCAGACACCCAGTCTTTGTTCCAGTTTTCAGACAGGATGGAAACCCACGGGAAAGGCTGCCCCCTTGTGTTCTCAGCGTTGCCGTGGCCCTCGCTAGAGCTGAAACAACTGTCTGCACAGTAAGCCTGAGCAGCCTGTGATGGCTCGGAGGGCAGACCCAACCTCTGCCCAGAAATCGAGGCCGCTTACGCCTTCAAAGAACACTCTGAGAATGTGGCAATGGTCGAGCTGGCTCAAGTCTGAGAAAGCCGTCTGGACCTCTCAAGACACAGCCATGTGTGGCTCGCTGGTCCTTGCACATCCACTCAGAATGAGGACTGCTTTTTTAAAGCTCCTGCTTACGAGAAAAGATCTCTAAGGGTTGGAATTCCTTTCTGTCCAATGCCCTCTGGGCCTCTGGCTTTCTAAAGGTTACCTGCAGCAAGCCGTAGGTACAGGGGCAGGGAGGAGGGCACTGAGAACAGCAACGAAAGGAAGCAGTACAGTACAACGAAAGGCAGTACAGAAAGTTCTTAGAAAACCGAACAAGAGAGAAGGAAAGGCCACAGAGGTCACCTGACCCAACCTTACTTTATAAGCATATCGAGTCAGGTCTGGAAGTCCCCACAAAAGTGGCCAACTTGCCGGAAGTCTCACCTGGCAAACCCAGTGCTGTTTCTCTCATAAGAGGCTGCCTTACTGGTTAGTTTGGGATCAAAACTATGATGGACTGAGAAATAACCTAGAAGATTAAACTGAAGTAGCCAGCATGAGAACTCTAACCTAGTGGGTAGTATAGAACCAAACACATAATCAGCGCGACATGCATGTATGTGAGAGTGATTAAGTTATAAAAGTAAGCACGCAAGGCCTGTCTTTTCAGAGCAAGTAATAGTTCATTACATGTAAAAAGAAGAAAAAAACCCTGCATTTTTTGTTTCTTTTGAGAGACTGGAGCCTGAGAAAGGAAGGCTTACTAAAGACATTGATATCCCTTCCTCCTTTCTCCAAATCCTCCACCCCTAAATCTCAAGCAAAATGTCCAAAGAAAGGTAAAAATTAAGACAAGGCCATGTCAACACAGGAAAAGGTCTCATCCAAATGCCAGAAACTTTGAAAAATGGAACCAGATTAAAGTTCACCCGGTCAAACTAGAATTAACTTATGCCACTGAGAACAGCTGGTCTCTCCAGGAGAGCCCCCAGACCTCCTGAACACCCCAGAGTAAGAAGGGAAAGGGCAGAAGTCTTGGAAGATCCTGCAGCAGAACAAGTAACTCTGGCTGCTGCCAGAGGCTCAGTTTTGAGACAGCTAGGCCTGGGGCTACAACCAAGGACCTTGTACGAAAACCAGAAGGCCTTCTCCCCAGAAGAGACTACTGCTGGTCTAATTTAGTTGTTTGAAATCATTTGGTAATGGTAAAGCCAGAAGGCAAGGACAACACAGTGCTGGTTTAAGTCCATCCCTTTCTTAAGCTCCCTTACACTAGAAATGGCTCAATACAGAAAAGATGCAGATTCTTCCTAAGTGAACTTATAAATTCACACAAATAAAATCGTCTTACTACGGGAACACATGTTATGTATGAATGCGTGTTTACACATGGATAGAAATTTGGAAGAACATACGTTACACTGGTAACACCTACAGTAATTAACCGTAAGAAGGTCTCTTACCTATTTTTTCCCTACATTATTGGGTTTATAGTAATAGAGAGTGATCATGATTTACTTGTATTAGTAAAATAAAATGTCTTAACATAGATATTTCATGTACTAGAATAAGATAAAATGATATCAAGATAATATGGAAGAATAAATGTCTAAGAACAGCCAACTATTGAAATGAATAGTGATAAATAAAACTTAAAAATGAGTTATTGAAACCACCAGAACCAAGCAACATAAAATGGCAAATACATCAAAAATGAAAACAGAGCCCAGCAACAAACTAGTATTTGCAGACATCTGCAATGACAAAAGTGGTGACAAAACGGGGGGTGGGAGGAGGTTTACTTGATAAACTGTGCTGCCACTACAGCTATGCATCTGGGGGAAAAAAATGAACCTAACTATCTATACCTTCCAGGTAACCTGGTCCATGCCCTAGAACAGCTTAGATGAGCCCATGAGGTCTACATAACATAAAACATTCAAAGAACAAACAAATGCCAAAGCACGTAATCGAGAATAAGAGAACTGACAGAAAAAAAAAAAAAAAGATGGTCGGTGGAGCTTAAGTCCCTAACCTCACACCTCAGATGACAACAACTGGGGCAGTTAACTCTCTAACTAGGAGGCAACTGAGCCCTGCCTTCCCTTGGGAGCACCCTTAGCTCAGAAGACCAGAAAGGGGCTTCAAGTGACTCCTGGGGGCAACTCTGGCCTTAGGAAGCCTAGGATAAAGCTCTCCTCATGAATGAACCAAGACTAAGAAAAAAGAGCTCAGACTCAGCATAGCTGTGCTTTTCTGACATCACACAGCCTTGCCTTTTTCAGCCCAGGATTCACCTGCGTGCCTCCAGAACACCTGGGACACACTGAGAGGAGGAGAGAGCGATTCGTTTCCGTGTACTGCGTGTAAGCAAAGAATTCCAAGGGGTAAAAATTGCCTTTGCTCTGGGGGCCTAGATAATCTTATCACCTTAAAATGTCACTATCTTGATATCCTTTAATAAGAACTGTTCAGACTAAGAAAGAATTTTGCTCATCTATGAAATTCCAAAATATTCATAATGAAAAGCAAATGTGTTTACTTCTAAAAAAAGTGTTTTCCGCACTTTCTAACTTCCTTTTCTACCTGAGAATAGTTTAAACTATGAAGAAATAAATGGTGAACACTAAGGCGCTCTGGCTGTTCATGTGTTCTCCCAACCTAAGCTCTGTGCTCTTACTAACTGATTGATTCGTTCAACCAATACTCACTGAGCGCCCAAAGGATCTTCATGAGGAGCAATGAAATGTAAAGACTTCCGAGGTAAAATCTCATTTGCAAGAAGGAGATAAGGTGACCGCTCCTGAATAAACACTAGTAGTCTGGCACACAGGCAGACACTATTTGATGTCATTATTATAACCAATACCAATACCAGGCTCCAAGCAAATGAACTGAATAATCAATCTGAAATCTATGATTATCTATGAGAGCACGTAGTACCAAAATCAACATAAGGAACAGTAAAAAGAACCTTGAAGGGATAACAAATGATAACAGTAACTAACAATTGATAATGTTATCAAATCACAACCTGGACAACAAGCCAGGGATATAGCTGGTTTCATGGCTGTTAACACCAAATTTTTTAAGGACCAGAAAATTCCTGTGCCATTTAAATGTTCCACAGAATAAAAAACAATGAAAACCACCCCTTAATTTGTTATTTATTTCATGAAACCAGTATAATGCTGATACCTAAATTCCACAAACAAATTTATCAACATGAAAAATCTGGATAACAGAAAATCGAATCTAACAGTGTATGAAGAGAATATGCAATGATCAAGTGATGTCCTTCTCCCCCTAGGAATGCAAGGATAGCTAAATAATCAGGAAATAATTAAATATAATTCAGGACATGAATTATAACAAGGAGGAAAGCTCTACGACTTTGGCTTCAGATGCTGAGATCGCATCAATAAAATTCAGTATCTATTCCTGAATTTAAAAAGTTTCCTAGCATAATAAGCAAGCACTATGAATCAACAGGCAAATCACTCAGCAAACCTGAAACTAAAATACTAGGAATATTTTCATTAAAGTCAGGAAGAAACCAGACAGAATAGCAGCTACAATTATTATTATCAGCCATATTTTTATAGGCAATATAACAATAAAAAGGCACATATCTATTAGGAAATATAAGACTAAAATCATGATCATCTGTAAAAGAAAAATTATTAAAATCAGTTGAAACTAAATGTTTAGAAGGGACTACTTATTTACTGACTAAAATAGACTCTTTCCAAGTTGAAATACTGATAACAAAGTATATTTAAAAGAAATTCATTAGTAACTAAAAGTTTTACATAAGTACCACAAAAGGCTTAAGAATCACAAACTTTTGAAATTTCCCTTGAAATAAATCAAATTAAATATGCTAGTAAAACTCTTCAAAGACTTCTGACCCCTCAGGTAACCCACATTACTAGGAAACACACACACTCTCTCATTCAAACCACACCGACTTCCTATCCACCCAGCAGTCAACCATGGCGGAACTAAAACCAGTTCAGATAAAAGCTAAATATCATTTTCCTCATGTTGTAAAAAGAGGAATATCATATCTCTTCTTTTAATATATCCCTGAAATTTTAAAGATTTAACCATATGGAAGAGATCTGAAAGTGTATTAAGAAAAGGCTAAAGATTTAGAATCCTAATTCAATTTCCCCTCACATTTTAACAGGAGCCTGTAGCAAACATTTACTTTCAGAGAGATTCTCAGTAGAAAACTGAACAAAAGGCTATTGTGTGTTAAACATGTGAGGACTTTCTGGCCCCGTCTATGCCAACTTTTCAAATATCACACTGGAATTAAATTACCTTAAACTTTAAATCAACTGTTTCCAGACCACAAAATCTATTCCACACGTATTAGTGTGAGTTCTCCAAGTGAGTAATAGCTGAGTTCGAAAGGGAAATACACATTTTTCAGGTGCCAGTGCAAGTGCTTCCCTTCAGACCTTGCCTATATTCACTGACTTGTTCAAGAACGCCATGAGCCTTCACCTCCTCCCCCGACAAGAGTTCCTCTCTGCATTAGATAAATCTGATTCTATCATTTCTGATGAAAAACACATGGGTATCAGTCACACCATTCTCTACTTTTTTCCTATCAAATAGGAATTACAACGTTTTCTCTAAGTTAACAGTTAAAAAAGATGAAATTTACAGGCCTGTCCTGGTCACTATAAACATCACTATGTTTTAATTTGTAATTTGTGTCTTATCACGGGCCTACTAAAATATAAAAGGAAATGAGAGATTATAATTAGTGGTATAGTTGTTTTAAACCATGTCCACAAATTCTTTGACATGTCTCCATCAAAAGGTGGCGTCAGTCCCCTCCCTCTGGATATGGGCCTGCCCTAGTGACTCACTTCTAATAAAGAGAATGTGGCAGAAGTGAGGCTGAAGGCTTTGGAGCTGATAGAGCTTCCTCCGGCCTCTTCCCCCTGGGATGCTCACGTGCAGAACCCAGCCACCAGGCCGTGAGGAAGCCAAGCAGCCATATGGAAGGCCACACGTTCCAGCCCCAGTCACACTCTCAACCAAGGTCCCAGCAGACAGCACCAACTGTCAAACACGAGTGAAAAGAGCCTTCATATAATTCTAGCACTTTAGCTGTCCCACCAAACCACTCCCAATTACAGATTCATGAGAAAACAAAAGGTGTCTCTGTAGTAAGCCACTAGGCTTTGGGTGGTCTGTTATGCAGCAACAGATAACTGGAACATATAAATTAGTTCAACCAAATTCAGCCACCCATCTTATGCTTCCCTCTCATTTCAACACCCACCTCCAAAGGAGGCAAAACTGTTTTAAGTTTAAAAACAAAACACCCAAAAAACAAAAACCCAAACTGTGCTGACATACCTGGGGTCTCAGACAAGTCAGCGGAGCAGCCTAATGGCTGGAATCCCAGCCTCCATTACCCTCAGCTGCCAGCTGGCTTTCTCTCGAGCTCTTTGCTTTTCACTTAGTAACAAACCAAAATCCTTGGCCTTCTCCTCCATTCTGCCTTAAACTTACTGCTAGCTTTGAAAAGTTGCTTTCATTAAATACCTGGTTTATGAGATTATTGCTACTGCTACATATGCTCCAGTTTTGAAATCAAGAAACAAGTGAAATGTGTCTAAAATGGTAACTCTGACTCTAAGGCTAAAGGAACCCCAGCTTTGAGTGGAGATGACTTGAGGAGTATTTTCTTTTAAAACAGAACTACTATAATTCACAGCAAGTTACTGATCTATGTGCTAATTACTCAAATGCATGAAGTTAACATCTAAGAACACGAGAAAAGAAGACCCCAGTCATTTCCTTCAGAGATTTCACTACGGTTGTGACCAGTCACGTAACCCCTCAGGATGGAGTACACATGTGACACACAGCACCACCCTACCTAGCACGTTTCCTGGAGGCACCTCTTCTAGGTCTTCCAGTTCCCTGCCCATCAGAAGGTACAGGTGTTCCAGAGTGCAGCATGCCATGTGGGGGACGGAGGGCAGGTCGTCCAGTGGAGCTGAGAAGCCTAATGGTACCTGGGCAAAGAAAAATGGCTGAAGGTAAGTTAGGAGGCATTAAATGAAAACATTAAATAATATCTATAGCATTATTAATCTTCATTAGTAAGACAGGCTGCAGTCACATTTCATGTCAACCTGAAACACACAAATCTGAAATGGTGTTATATAAAAATACATCTAACATTAAAATCTGAACTAGTAAAATTTCTCAAATATTTAAAAATTATCAGGAATCTCACACAATCATGAGCTTTATGGCGAAGTAACATAAATTCTGTTGTAACCTGGTAGCACCGCATAAGCTAATAAACAAAAACCCATGTCACCCCTTGCTAGGATTCACGCGAATCATGTCACACACTAGTTCTGGTGACAACTATGCTATTATTTCAACACTCATTACTATTATCATTTAAATTGATTTAACCTCCTTGTGATGCTCTTCAAGCATTCAAGAGGAGCTGGAGCTCTCGTGCTGGTAACGTGAAAATGAGCACTCTGGAGGAGCATTAAATGTCGACACGCTACAGGATGACACATTTCTGAGCTCCCCGGCATCACATTTATTCTTGGGGAGATATCGTCTCGAAATACTCAAGTTTTGTCGAGAATTATTCAATACCTTGAAAAATATTCAAGATATTTTCTTGAATTATTCAGTGACCTCCACATAAATGCTAGTGCCCTGAAAGCATTTCAATCACCAACTTATCTTTGGGACCCACAGGCCCAAGGCACTGTGCTCGTGCTATGCAGAGGAAAAAATGTTAGGATATAACATATATGAAGATAACTAACATCACAAACATAAAGTGAGTGACAAAAAGCAATGCAGGCAGGTAAATTCATTAAAGCTCAGAGGAGGGAGAAGCTGTTACGTTAGGTTAAACATGAAAATGATGGCCTTGCAGGCATATATTACATTTAAGTGTATAACTTCTGATTCAATGACAATTCTGCAGGGTGCTCTAGAGATAGGTTAGGAAGAAATAAAAAATAGAAAGTTTAAACAGGAAGAGAAAAATCATCCATATGCAATATGACCATCCATCCACTTAGAACAAACTGTAAATTATGAGTAAGACAGTTCAACAAGGTGGCCAGACACAAGATCAATATAAAAAAGTTAACTGTCTGTAGATCAGCAAAAAAAAAAAAAACCCCATTTTTTAAAAACAGTAATGTTTAGGTGTATCTATCCATTTCTTTAGGTTATTTCAAATGTTTTTCATTGAAGTTTTATAATTTTCTCTTAGATTTTGTTGCTATTCTAATACATTCATGGATAGAAAGATTTCTGTATTGCAAAATGTTGACTCATGCCAAATACATGTACTGATTTAAAGTGATACCAAACAGTGTCTCAATGGAGCTTTTCACAGAACCTGACAGGTAAATCCTTTCTTACTGCTTCTTGCTGAACCTGACTGGCAACCTGAACCTCTGGCATGTTCATCCTCCTATGACCTTCATGACCTAATTACTACGTATGCACCTTGCTTATGTCTGAAATGCTCTGTGACAGCTGTAGCCTGTGGTCTCCCTTTGCCCTTTGGGTCAAGCATATTTAGATGCTGGCCGTTCTATGCTTATAGACCCTCCTGATCAATTTTGAGGATCTGCCTGTCATGTGACTGCTGCATGTCGCCTGCTCACTGCCCATGCCTTTAGCCAGTGACACTAATTTTTTGGACCTCCCTATTTCTTGAAGATCTGCCACTGTCCTGGCTCTAGCAGGACATCTGTTGTTCCCAGTTCCTTTCTCTAGCCTTGAAGAGAAAAACCTTAAAATTAATTAAATAAGGCCTGGAAGCTGTGCTCAGATACTGGTTTAGTTTCCTAAATGCTACTAAGTAAAACAGGGTACCAAATGTTACCAAAAAAACACAAGAGAATATATGAATTCAGCCAAATGTGCCTTCCTAGAGACAAAAATAAATCTACCAATAAGGTAATAACCAACTTCGACAATTTGAAAACTATTGAAACCTTGAAACAATATGCTGATGTTTTATTTCCAACTCTTACCCGCTGCAAAAACTCAACAGGACTATATTTAGGCCCCAAGACAAAAATTTTCTTTCCTCTTCGAGCCACACCACTGAATACCCGAGCAAATGCAATGAAAGTCTCTTGGCTGTTTCCTTCCTGTGGCACAGGTGTCGGGGTCATACTCTCCACTTGTTGCTCATCACCTGCCAGAAACAAAAGGATAATGAATGCAAAGAATGCTCTCTCCACTCCAAGAACTGCCAGGAAACAGGGAACAGTGAATAGGATATAAATTTGGCCCAGTCTCAGGAAAGAGACACCAAGAATGAAAGGATACTGATAAAACCTACAATTAAAGCTAGAAGCTGGAGTGCTAAAGGATGAGTGTCCCACATTAAGTAACAACTATTCTGCACCAAAGCCTACGTAAGAAAGATGTACCTTTTGGGTCCTCTCCCTCTGGACTTGTTGCAAGGGCACCCCCATCTGGGGCGGACTCCACAGGCACCTGGCCCTGCGCTGCTGCGAGCTTCTCCGCGTGCCTCTGTCTTGCACGCTCACGCCTCTGAGCAATTTCTTCTTGTGTGAGAGGTCTACAGGATACCACAAACGTGTTAACATCTGGCAACATCAGGCATCTCAGTCCACTCACACAGAGAAACAGCAGTTATTAATGTGGCTGGGTAAGACAGCGGGTGGTCCCAGGTCCCTTCACTGAGGTTTCTCCAAGTCCTCTCCCTAACTGTGGCAACAGGAGAGACGGCCTATCGGGCTTTCTCTGAGGATGCTGTGTCCCCAGCTATTCTGAATTATGAACCGACATGCAAGAGCCAATATCTCCACAATGCGCCTTACACAACAGCACGGACCTTTCTCAGATACCCACACTTCCAATGCACCCCCACCAAACATAAGCCATTTCCCCAGGCCAGCCCAACTTCCCCCACGCCCTTACCTTGGCTTGTTCTGAGGCAAAGCCTTAGCGTCAACTGCGAACATTTTGGAAACAAAGATAATAACTGGAGCAGTATCTTCACTTCCACATTTCATGAAAGCTGAACGAGCGGGAAGAGAAATGTCACTTTCCCCCCATTATTAAAAATCCATTTTTCTACAAAACAATTAGATGTTTAGACGATGACATCACTTAAATATATAAGCAGCCTATAATCTTTTACAACCACGATAAAAATTCCATTTAAAAAAGTATAAAATTGCCAGAATAGAGCAAGAGCAAGCAAAACTGGCAGAAATGAGGAAAGAAAAGCAAAATTAACAGGGTGAGAGGAGGGCTGGGGCAACCCCTAAATAGAGCTGCAGCAAGGAAACAGGGTGCCCACCCCGCAAGCCCTCACAGATTTCCCCTGGACCCAGTGGAAGGGACAGAACTGAGGAATGTTATCAAAGGTCAGGGGTCAACAGGCAGCACTTGAACAAAATAGATAAAAATCAATAGCTTTTTCCCATCCCCACAATAACAAGTCAGAAAACAAAACAGGCAAAAATATCTTACCATGACAGTAGTGACAAATCTTAGAATTAAAATCCATTATTACAAAGACATCGATTTTCCCTAAATCTATAAATTTTACACAACTTCATAGCGACACACTGACACTTTTCTTAACCTACACTGGAGGTACAGAAGTATTCCTTAGTAATTTTTTAAAACTGCCATGTCAAAAAATTGTTATGTAAGTTAAAGAATTCATCAGTAAAATCTGAACCAGAAAAAACATTCTGGAAGTCAGAATTAAACATGTACCAGAAGTCTTGCCTGGGAAAGCTCTGAAAGGTTTTGAGGAACAGAATGACACATCCAACCTTACACGTGAACAGATCGCTCTGGCTGCAGGGCTGACAAAACACTGAAGGGGAATCCAGAGCAGAAGCTTGACTTTTCTGTCTGAAAGCTATTACAATGACAGAGAGGCGGAAGTGGAAATGCTGAGAAGTAGCTGAACTGTGGATATATTTCAAGGGAAAAATAACAGGATTTGCAGATGGACTGGATGCAGGCCTGCGAGATGAGCCATGGATGACTCCGAGGCTTTTGGACTGAGCCAATGAAAGACTGGAGGTCCCTAGAGCTGAGATGGAATAACCAGAAACAGGCTGGGGGAGAAGACAAGAAGCCCAGCTTGGGATAGGTTGTTTGCCATGCTTCTTAGCCGCGTGGAGAGAGGGAGTGTGCAACCGGACAAAAGAGTATGGAGTTCAGGGAACACATCTGCACTGGAGACACAGATGTGGGGATTATGAACACAGCCTTGTCATGTGAAGCCTAGAGATTGGATAAGATCACCTGGAGAGTGGATGCAGATAGAAAACAGGTAAGGTCAAAACACTGAACCTTGCTTGGGGACATCTCAGTTAACAAGTCAGGGAGATGGAGAGGAACCGGAAAGAGATTAAGAATAAGCGGACAGGGAGAAAAGTAGAAGCACGTGGAAGCCTGGAAGTCGAGGGAAGAGTCTCAAGAAAGGAGTGACCAGTTGTGTCGAATGCTTCTGACAGATCTGGTCAGGTGATTTAACAAGGACAGTAAACAGTGGCCCCGAGAACAGGAGCGCAGTGGTTCTGGGGGTGGAACACCAAATTCAGCAGAATGGGCGAAGTGGAAACAGTGAGTGCACACAGGTGAGTACCGTGGAGCTTACAGAGGCTGGAATGGGAGGCACCCCTCTCCAGGGAGCATATGCGCAGGGCTTCTAAGGAGCCACACAGCCCCTGGAACCCTAAGGACACAGCCATGGCGGCGACGCAGCAGCTCACGGACACGGTCCTGGCTGTTTAGGAGTATGAAATATAGCATCATGATGAGATTATGAAATGAGATCAGCGCAGAAAGGAGTCTCAGAGTTTCTGGTCTCCCACCCCAGTAGTGGAAAACAAATGGCTATAGAAAAAAAATAAAACCTTTGGAGAAAAACCGGTGAAAGGGTCATTTGTAAAACTTTATCTGTGGAGGTGGACATGTGACAACTTATCGTTCAGCAGACCGGCAGTCCACAAACTGGTCTAGAGCAGCCTTGCTTAGGACAATCAAAAAGAGGATGCATGCTATGCTCATCTTTACCTCACCTGCTTTGAGTGCCTGGGTTTCCGGTGGAAGAGAGTCAAATGTGTGTGATCCTGTACACATCAGTTTCTCCACTCTCTCGGCAGTAATATCGAGGGGACTAGGAAGTTTCTGACACACCATAGCTGAAGTCTGTTGTTAAGGATTCAAAACCTTGAGCAAGGGCCCTCCACCAAGGTACAGATCCACAGTGTGCACTAAACATCGAGGGAACAACGTATGTCTACGGAAAACATCTGGGCTGTAAGGCAACGTTACTGTATGTGTCATGTCTCAAAATGGATAGAATTCCAGGAACTTCATGGACTCCCTAAAGCCCAGGAAGGATTCTTACAATAGCTATCCTAATATGCTGATGGCCCACGAAACAAGAGATGACAACAAAGCTTACTAGCTTAGCTACCTGTGACCATGAAATCCTGATAATTTTTCATATGGTTTCAGTCTATATACTTTTATAGAACCAACGGCCACAAGCTACGATACAAGAAAGTCCCCTACCAGAGCAAGTGTCACTGTAGGGGTAAGTGTCCATCAGAGCTCTGGGCTGAGCTACCACAACTGGTCCACTCCCAGGACACTGAACCCCGCCCCCCCCCCGCTCCTATGCACCCCATGGACATTGCCTGTACACAAAGATCAATGAAGATCATTTAAACTCATGTGTTCAAACACTTGGGTTACATTAACTGTAATCAAGTATTTTTGTGATCACTAACATGATGGGAAACAGTAACGTACTGACACTAGATGAAATGGTGATCTAATGCAAACGTCTAAATTCTCTAATATATAAATCTTAGTAATATAAAATTTCTATTTTCACAGCTAATGAAACAAAAATAAAGGAAAATATGTTCTTAAAAGAATATTCTTTTAGACTGGTATTAGTATGACTACTAATAAGTATTAATACATTAATTTTTAAAGCGTTAAAGTTTCATAGGAGAATGCTAAATAACCACAGAAAACTTACTTTGGACTAGAATGCATTACTTCCAGACAATTTCCTGGCTGCCAATCACATGTTCCTTTTTCTTGTTTTGTCAAAACTACTTCACTAAAAGCCATTGAAATAAAGGATACCAAGAACAGCGTGCGCTATAGGCAGCCACTGACTGCAGATGGCACTGAGCTGGACTTTAGGGTCTGAATGTCGTGCTTCCCGGGCTCCCATCTTCAATCCTAAAGAAGTCACTATTTTATCAATTTTTTCTTTGTCCCTACAGTAAACACACAAGATTGGGGGAGGGGTCACACAGGTGTGAAGGAGCAGCACAAAAAAAGAATGCAACATCAATACATCTATTCCTGATGCACTACTTTTTCTACGGAAAAATCAACAGAAACGATCAAAAGGGGCTCCTGCTACTACATTAGAGGACCGCTCAATCTCTGCTCTTATGCTGTCAAATGAGCCTTTAAAACTTCCCATAAAGCACCATTAAACAAATGATGTCAAATGGTGACACGGTTTTACAAATAAAATGCTTAAAAGGCATTATTCCAACTCTGGTAAAACACAGAAAGTAAATTTACTAAAGCAAACTTTCTTTTCCACTTGTATCAGGCAAGTTTTCTCCCAAGTTCCTCATTAATGATCACAGGTATCAAGAACGTTTTTTTGTTTGTTTGTTTTTTTTAACTATGATTACTATTTTATTTTAAACTAGCTTTATAAAAGCAAAGGTCCAATGTTTCTCTGTCCTTTTATCTGTTCCCCTCGGCACTCTGTAACATTGCTGTTTTGTCTCTCCTGTTACCTTTGACTTGGGCTACACATACCCCTGTAAACTGTCTCCAGCTCCTGAAATCGACTCATCTGTAAAGGCTTTCTTCACTTTCCCTGTCTACGTCAGCTTTCCCAAGTGTGATTCACTAAAATAGGAAGTGAGGCAAATTATCCTGTCCAAAGATAAAGTTTTATAACAGTCTTACTTTTTTAAGACAGCATCATATAAACTCCATATATTTTCCAGGATTAGCTGTACAAATAATGGTTTCTTTCCTTTTGCCTATAAAAAAGAATATACATGCATAAGTTTCCAAGTATTTAACAGGTATCTTAAATATTCATTCTTATATTTTATTACCAGTAAGTCTCATTTCTATCAGAAAATATTTATCCAACAGTAAAGAAGAGGAAAGTAGTTATAATAACCCACTGTTCTCTTACTGTGGGAACTATGGACTTCACAAATGATGAAACCATTTGGGGGACTTATCACTGCAGCTGCCCCGCCACTGACATTAAAGGAACACACAGTACCGAAGCTGAGGGCTAAAACTTCCCTCTGCGTGTGCAGGCCTTTCCCTGGACTAAAGGCTAATGATGTTCTTAAATAGGAAAAACACTTAACTTCAAGAAAGAGGCTATTAAATAAACAAAAAACCGACCGGTTCTCTTAAACTATGCTAAATAAGAGCAAGAGCACCCCGAGATGGATTCTCTCAGAGACATGAGATGGAACACGAACCGATACTGCCCTTCTCAAGAGCCACCGCTAAGTAGTAGGAAATTACGTCGTTACCTTTGAATGCTTGGTTTAAAAAAAAGTCATCAAGAAGCCATAAAAACTTATGCACAAACATGCCCACCATAGCTTTACTTTTAATACCAAAACATTTAAAAGACAAAAACAAAAACTATGTCTCCAATCTTAGGAGAGTGATTCCATGAAGCACTCACAAAACAAAATAACAACAAGGTACTTATTATGTGACAGGAACTGTTCTCAAGACTTTTCTCAGATGGTTTCATATAATCACAACCAGAGGTAAGTACGACGACCTCCATTTTGCAAATGAAAAACCTAGATACAGGTCACAAAGCTAGTGAATGCTGCAGCTGAGATTTAAGCAGAGTCCGAATCTCAAATCAGCTCTTTCCCACTTCACACTGGCTCCTTTTTAAATACACTGTTTATAAAAAGATTTCTCAGGCAAGGGAAGATATTCATGATTTTTTTTTTTTTTAATTTAGATATAACATCAAGCGAAAAAGCAGCTACGTTATATAAACAGCATAATATCAACTGAGGGATATATGCATCTATCCAAAAAGAAAAAAAATAAATTAAAACCATAGCATTAGCATTGTTGGCTTCTGATTTTTTCTTTCCTGTGCTTTTATAATACTTTCTAAAAGGAACATATATGCTCTTTAATGAGAATAATATACAAAATCCTGAATTTTACATTAAAAGTGTCAAGAAAAGTATCATTTGAGGCTACGTGACTCAGCGGTCAGTCCTACATTGCCTCTACCTACAGAAGGAAGGGTTCCAGGGAGCCCCTGCTTCTCCCCATTACCACTCATGGTGACTGGCATTAGTAAGAGATGCCTCAGCTGAGACTAGGAATACACTGTGGGCCATACGGTGGTGTGTAAAAGAGACGTCTCCTTAACGGTGAAAGGGACACACAAATGCATGATGCAAAATGTGTGTCTTCGAGTGACCAGGACGAGAATTTTGCTACCCCCCAATAATAATTATTTATTATCTATATTTAAAGAACTCTACTTAAGCAATACTTGGATCTGACTCATGAGCTTTAACCAAATATATACAGTTAAAAAGTCCTTCAGGAACTGACACCAAAGCCAAATTACATCCTATTAAGTGTGACAGTAAAGGTTTTCTTGGGGCAAGAGCGTAACCGACATTCAAAAGGAAGGTATGCACATTACCTGATCAACCTTCATGATCTTCTTAGCCTTCATATTTATATAATAATCTCCCCACAATGTTTTCAAAAGAACTTCCTTTTTGATGCCAATTTTTTGACTGTAGATCTTGGCAAAGTGCTCAATTCTGAAACGAAAGCAAGCGTTAGGTTATTAATAACAACAATAAGTATGGGTATAGCTGACACTGGAGTGTTTCTGTGCCAGATACTGTTCAAAGTGCTTCAGATGTACTACTAACATAATAATTTCAACTCACCTACAAGGCAGGTACAAATTATCTCCTGTTTTACAGAAAAGGATAGAGAAGCACATAGATATTCATAGGTCATAAGTGAAGCTGGGCTTCAAACCCGAGCATCTGACCCGAGCCTGTGTTCTTGTCCAATCATCTCTACATGCACATGAATCAGACCCCACGTTACAGCTCCCATTCTTAACTGCATGTGTAAACACGGGAGGAGGGACAATGGCCAAAGAAATCCAGGCTCTAGTTGCCCATTGCAACTGTGCCAACAAAAACGGCTTCAGCCATTCACTGCTATAGCTGTCTGTTCACAAAGAGAATGAAATCTAGCCAGAACCTGCCAAAAAGGGTTTTTCAGCATCCACGATTAAACCCCAAACGCATGCACTTAACTCCCTCAGCTCTTAGAGAAACCAGTTAGCGCCAGCTCTGCTCTCAACCATGGGAGGGCAGTCACCTGACAAACATGGGTGCTGCTGTACGCAGTGTCTGCGTTGTCTGGATAAAGGACCTAAAGGAAATCTTTTCTGCAGGGAACAGTATGTTTAACCAAAGGTTTGAGTCCAACTCTCAAAGCACCAGCATCTGAAAAGATGCAGTTGCTACTTTATCCACTGCAGAAGGAATCCAAAGTTAACATACTCTAGACCGTTCTTTACACATCAGTCAGCAACTGTGGTACTGCTGGAATCCAGAAGTTAACTACGACTCAGTCCAACGAGCTGACACTCTCTGATGAGACTGGAAGCCTGGTGAGGGTGATAAGCTGAAGGAGCAGGAGTTAATAATTATGGTTGGAAGCAAGAATGTGAAGAGCATCAGGCAGCAGCGTAGAAGCAAAAGCAGGCAATGCAGAAACTGCTAACGATAAATATCCAAGTCCCCTTTCAGTGAGGGCCAAGGGACAAAAAAATACCCACTCAAGAATCAAAATTCAGATTACACAGTAACAGGCTGTTGACACTGTGGAGCTGGCCTCAAGGGTCTGTTACTTTCAAAATAACTCACTATGGTAAACTTTATTTCCCATTTGATCCAACAGTAATTTATTTAGCAGAGCGACTTTTTAAATTTTCCAAAACTTTACTTCCTATTACTTAATAATTATTATGTATAAACAAATGACACAAATCACAAATTACACATTATTCCTACAATAACTTATGTAATCATGAGTTATGTTATTATTACTACATTATCTATAATCCTTTTGTCCTTCTGAAGAGAGAACCCATCTTCTCTGCACAGGTTCTCGGCTCGCTCCACTGTCTGACAGCTCTCCCAGCACAGAGGGCTGAAAGGGCACGCCTGGTCTCGCGCCCACTTCAGTCACTACTCCACAGTGAGGACGGGGCCAACGGCCGACACTCACTGGGCAGAGCTCCTGGGCCTCAAAAAGAAAGCAGGTCTTGTCCCGCTGACGACTCCAGGGGTTAGTAAATCGAGAACTCTGTATTTTTTCTTACAATTGTCGTGCAGCTACTATAACCTCAAAATAAAAAGTTCAATTTAAAAAATCAGTTGCAACTTCTGAGGGAAAACGTTCGTTCCAGTTTGTTCTGGGTTGTATAGCTTGCCTTCACCCAAGGTTCCAAATAACTTGCTCTGGGGAGAGAAGAGGAGCTTTGCATAACTTGTTGGCTGCTGACCAAACTTTTGGGTCCCTTTTGGCAGGGGGAGTTGGCAAAGTGATACTATTTTTAGAAGGTAAGTAACTGCCCTGTAGAGGAAATCGAACGGTAGGAGAGGGTGGAAACGTAAATTCCCAGGCAGAACTGCAGACTCTTAACAACCGGTGGAGCAATGGAGTGTCCCACTGCCCGGTGTCCAGTGGGATTTATGAGCAACTGCAGAAGGCACTGAGCACGGGCAGCTCTGTGACGACAGCACAGTCCACGGGCCTGGGAGGCCCAGAGACCCTTCCAGAAGGCCTATGAAGTGAAAAACTGTCATAATGAAACTAAGACGTTGCCTTGCCTTTTGCACCATTCTCAAGTAAACTGGGTTGTCTAACTACATAACTGAACGAACAGAAAGCAGAAACCCTTGAGAATCTAGGTGTCTTTATTAAAGATGTCCACTTCTGATGTATTTATGAATTATAATAATGATAACCATATAAAAAACCACTTGTGTATCAAATCCACAGAGATGTAACAGATGCAAACAGACTCACCCGAAGCCCCACCCGTCGACTGCACTTGTGAATACCACATTCCCCTGGTCTGGAGAGAAGTAAAGGTGGGAATCATCCGTGTCCTCCAAGCCAGCACTCCAGTCGTACACTTGCTCTCCCGGGTCAGAATGTGGGTTCCCCTGGGATTCGGTCTCTCTCTCTGCTCTTTCTTCTAGGACTTTAGAAGTAAAAAGAGTTCCTGTGAGCGCATTAATCTAGAAGAGATGGTGATACGGCAGACTGTCATTCAATGCTTAGCATGCCCACGGTGAGAGACACCCTGCCTAACCATTAAGCCAAGAGCCATCTGTCAGTCACGGTCTGGGCTCATATTAATAGTAATATGACATTTATAATAATTAACTTACAAGTTATCAGCCCATTCTTTCTCGACCCAACAAAAGTAAAATCATTTTTGTGATTATTCGTCTAGTGCAAACACTGTTAAAGTCACAACTTTAACTCCAGGCCTGGTGTCACTAGGAACTCAGTTTCCACCCCGACAACCCTAGTTTACAGCCTTAGTCAAGTCCCTGGCCACTTCACACACCAGCTGTTTGAACTTTTCACCACTCTCTCCGGGCCTTCTTCCCAAACTCCAACTCTCAAGTAAGTAATCTTATTTCCTACCTGAGAGAGAAAACAGAGCCTATTATCCAGAAATCCTGCAAACTCCCCATATTCCAACCCGTCAGCCTGTCTGTATCTGCAAACCCACCGGCCCTGCTCCTTCCACTGCGAGGCAGGGGCATTTCGCCTGTGTTCGTCTCTGTCCGTCTCTACAGGGAACAAGACCCACTGATCCACTTTTTCCACTGCTCTGCCTTCATCATTCCCTCCCTTCGGCAAATACATTTTAAGTTGGTCTCATCAATGGTGCTCCACTTTCTTGAAGAAGAGTTCGAGCTCAATGCACGGCATAGAGGCTCACCACACGCTAAGGCCTGGCTGCCTTCCTGCTCATACCTCCTGGCCCTGCTCACCGTGCTCTAATCTGTTGGCTGTAAAAGACAATCTGCACCTCTCTGGGTGAAACACTGTGCTGTGTTTTCTCGCCTTTATGACTTTGTGCATCCTGTCCCTTCTCTCTCAAACGCCTCTGCCATAATTCTCTACCTGCATACACTACCTTCTGTTGCAAGACTTTTCCTAACTCTCTCCTCCCTCTCACCTGGTCTGGGTGAGGTGGTCCTCACCTGTGTTCTCGAATCACACCAGGGCTTATCTCACTGTTCTCCAAATGTCTCCTTTAACTGTTTGTCTCCCCTACTACACTGTGAGATTTTGAAAATAAAGACTCTGACCTGTCTGCCCTTACATTCGTAATACCCAGCACACGACAAATATCCAAGAATTCATTTATTCAACATATAGCTATATAAATGTTTCCTGAATAAATAAATTTAAAAATACTTGGGTAAAATTCCATTTAAAGACAGGTCATTAAAAAAAAAAAAAAAAGTCTCCTATCATCATTCCATTTTGGAACCAAACTACAAGGTTTAAACCAGAGAGCATTAAAACCTACTGTCTAAGTTTCATAGTCGAGAAGGTTTCCAGGGGGAGGGGGCTCCTGAAAGGATGCCTGTCCTGTTGCCTGTGTTGTAGTATAACTGTAATACATATGAATCTTAAGCGGAAAAGTTCTAAATAAGAATTTTCTATAGCAATGCCACACACACAACTTAGCAACTTCCTTACAATGATACCTCCTTGAGCCCCAATTTTTAAAATACTGATGTAAAGGGTAATACCTGCTCTAAAATATTCTTGAGGTGAGAATACGCCTCCTGTGGGGTGAATTTCAGTTCCACTATCAAGCGATCTATCTTATTAATCACTAAAACTGGACGGATGTTTTCGAGCCAGGCTTGTCGTAGAACTGCCTGTGTCTGATTAAAAGAGAAAGGAAAATATGAAACTCATGATTCGAAAAAATTAAAGCACATTGGAATATTATGAATCAGTTAATTTCCTTCATCACAACTGAGACTACACAAGAAATCATCCTTGCCTTTATGGAACTGGGGAGAGAAACAGACAGACAGACAGAGACAGACACTCACACACACACTTCACTGAATAATTAAAAAATAAACACTTATGTTGACGACACACAGGTCAAAAACAGAACATGCCCCCAAAGTCCCGTGTATACTTTCCCAACCATAACCCCATCTCTTAGAGCTAACCACTGTTGTGCTATATGGAAATCAGGTGTGTTAATTTCACTTAGGACACCTAGGACACTACAGACCAAGGATGCGCTTCTTAAGCTGAGATGCCTGTTGTGCCTTTAGGGGAAATCGGAGGAGAAGGTATTTGATAATTATAGCACATCTTCTTGGAATTACCAACTTTCCTCCATTTGAGTCATTAAACCTTTTATTATTCTTTTTATGAAACAAACAAGGGTATATTAAGAAGTAGA
>NW_011889067.1:349973-356936 GCF_000151845.1 Pteropus vampyrus
TGTGCAGTATATAATACTGTTCCTCGAGCACTCCAGAACAAGAAAGCATCTAAGAAATTACTGTAAAGCTAAAGGAGGTGAAGGCTCAGTCAGCAGCTGCCATTCTAACTTAGGCTGTCATTCCAACCCTCATTAATGAGCTACTGATTCCAAACAGCATCTACATAAAACGATCAAAGACTTCATTATTCTATCAGTTACCACTTATCGAGGCCTACTGTGAGCCAAGCACTGTGCTAAATAAACACTTTTAATGTACTAATCACATTACTGAGTCCCTGCAATGACCCTATTAGATAAATTATTACTATACTCATTTGACAGATTAGCAAGTTGAGACTACAAGAAGCCAATAACAAAGAGGGAAAGCTGTATAAGGGGGCCAAAACAGGAAATAACAACTTGAAAAGACACAGAGCAGTTGGCCAAATTCTTCCCTACAACTTCTCAAAGAGCAGGCATGAATCTGCTCAATCGAAATGCAGGTTCAATTCTGTAAAAATCTGAGTATTACTATGTGCCAAGCCGTGCTCTGTGCTCTCTCACGTGCTCTGTGCTCTCTCACACACGTTATCTCCTTCAATCCTCGCAACAGAAGAATGAAGCTCACAGCAGGGTGACCACTCACGCTGATCTGTCTTGCTTTAGCGCTGGAAGTCCCACACCCCACTAACCCTAAGTCAGTGCCAGGCAAACCAGAACAACTGGCCACCCCAGGGTACAGAGACTTTACATTAAAACATGAGTAAGTACACCACGCAGAAAAACAGTAATTCGGTAGATTTCTACGCTCACTCCTCCATTTACTGCTAATTTGATATAATTCTCTTATAAATGCAAAATAATTATTTGAACGCTCAAACACCTGCATATATACTTTATGTCTGCTCCTCCTCTTGGCCCAGTGTTTCTCACCTTCTGTGGGCTCCAGAACTACCACAGGGATGATCATAATAACATGGGTCGTTTAAGGGATTTTCCCCATTGTAATTTTTATGACTTGAGGATGTGACCTGTGCCCTAGGTCATACTGGTAACGATAAAGCCACCACCGCCACCAAGGACAGAGTTCAGATCTGTGGACTGCCTGTGTGTGCCTGGATTGTTTTAAGTGTATTATATACATTATCTAATGCCTACTCACAGCAACCATCTGCAGTATTTACTACCATTAGCCCGATTTTACAGAGCAGGACATCAGGGCACAGAAGTACCTTTCTCAGAGACATTCCAGCTAGAACCCGATTCTGAGGTAAACTGTCTAAGATCAAATAATTCAAAATGGTAGAGAGGAAGTTCAAACCCATCTAATTCCAAAGACATACCTTTAACCACTACAGTTAAGATGGCATGAATTTCATCTCACAAGCCAAGAGGCCACTGGCAGTGAACTTCTGAACACTAGGTTAAGGGGTTCCAAAGTGCATGGGTGGGAGGCGGGGGGAGCAGGTGTGAACTGCCAGTTGTTCTGCCCACAGGTCAGCCACACGTCCCCAGCTGCAACCACGTCTGGATAGCCTGACTGACAACAGATCATTTGGAGAAGACAGACTGCTATTTGTGGAACACGAAGCCAAGAAACTAAGGCATGCATTTAAGGCAGGAAAAGAAACAAGAACATGCAAGATTCAAAATTGTTCTTCTTTAAAACACAAGTTGGTTTACCTTTTGCATAAAGCAGTGAAATGGCACTGGATTTCATAGTGATACCTCGGACCTGTTCATCTTCTCTGCTATCCATGTACCGTAACTGCAAAAATGCAAAGTATGCACCCTTAATTCCCAATGAATTAAAATGTAACATTAAAATAAACTGATTTGGACTTTTGTTTTAAATACTCACATTATAAACTAAAAAATGATTCACATTTTTCTAAAGGGGGAGGCACTGGAGAGGGAAGTTGTCATGGGGAAGAGAACATAGACAAATTGAAAGACATTACCACTTTCTAAATCTATTCAAGCATGCATATCCTCTCCAGAGAGCTGCTCATTCAAATTTCAGCCATGATTGATTGGGTAGTCCATGAACAATTCACAGAAGGTAATAACAGGGGGATTCCTTCTTCATCAAGAACACCCACTGTTTTCCTATTCACAGGCTTTCTGACAAAAGTCTGAGCAGAGATTCAAACAGAAGGTCTCTCTAGAGGCAAGAGAAGCCTTCACTCCCTTTCCCAAATTAGCAGATTTTAAATACACTCTCAAAAACAGAACTGTAGGGTACAAGATATTTCTAACATTACCACTTAGCTTTGGCTTTCACAAAGCGTTAATGCCAACAGACAAGGACCTGCATCTTTTTCCAGGCTTTGCACTGACAGTGGCTTCACTTAACTGGAAAACCTAGCTCCTCAAACCGAAGCACCTCACTAACCTCCCTCCTCCCTCTGCAGAATGCTCTGCCTTACTTCTCCCTGCCATCGAACCTACATTTACTCATTTCCTTCATTCGAGAGCCTTAAGGATAATTTACTGACATGGGATGGCCACATTTATTCATCCTACACTAATTCCTTAATTGTCAGAAAGGCTTCCATTTCCATAGCTCTGGCAAAACCAGACTTCTAAAAGCTACCGATGGCTTCTGGCCAAACACAATAATCTTTTCCAATCCTCACTCTTCTTGATTTGTGTGGTATTAAGCATAGTTAACAACCCTTTGTACACACATGTGCTCACATGCATATGTGAAATTTCCAGGAGTCTAAAATCTCCTGGCTTCCTTCCTATCTCTCCTTAGATCCCACTGCTGGCTCCCCCTTCACTTCTCCAACCTCCCAGAAAGGCATTCTGCTATTCTTCTATACACGTTTCTTCTTTCAGTCACCTATGTGTTTTTTCATTCAATTTTGCTTCTCCATGTCCTCTCTCTGTCCCCAGTCACCTGATAGTGCTGATTATGTCCTGAATTCATCGAGGGAAGGAATATCTCTATTTCTCTCCTGCAAGTAAATTATCCAAGGCTTTTTAAAGCACAGCTAGAAACAAAAATCTCAACTTCATTTCCTATAAGACACGATTTTCATCGTGCCCCTCAGGCTTCAGAAGCCTTCCTGTGGTACGCAGGCTAGCCTTCGAGGTCTCCCATGAGCTGGCAGAGCCTCTCTATCTGCGTGTTCTATCCCAGCAGTCTCTTGACATAAGCCCCTCTCAAACCAAGCACAACTCACAAATTAGCCCTGTCCCCCTTTATCCATATTATTTCCCCCTAACGGTTTCTCTACCTTCTCACCCAAGTCACTCACCTGGGGAGAATCTTTTCCTCTCTGAAAATTTCCACAATTGTGCCAGGATATCATCTGACTACTTACACTTATATTAGTATCAGGTAAAATGGATTGGCAGCTTCTTAGATGCATGAACTATGCTTTACACTTTTTTTTTTTTTGGCTTTCTAAGAACACAACAAATCGTTCATCACATTGTAGATAGCTAATACCTACTGAAATGTAACAAGTATTTACCATATACAACAACATACCTTGCCTGCCAGGCGGCTGGAGATGATTCCATTGCTAGATATGAGACAGTCAGCAAGAGTAGTTTTTCCTGTTAAAATAACAGCAGTAATTCAAATCTACCTCTTTTTTAAGGAGAAATGGATTTTATCTACAGATTTAACATCTAACCATAAAAGTTGGTTTAGCAACGGTCTCCTATTTACATATACTGAGTGAAGAATACATTAACAGGCATGTTAAAAAGTTCAATTAGACTTCTGATGAGAACATCTGGAAGGACACAGATTCTAGCACTCTATAGTGCTGACCGTGCATCTCTAACTCCGTAATCCCATCAACCTCAACTCAAAAGTTGCAGAGCCACTTTTTTTTTTAGAGTGCAAAACTTTTTGGAATTGAAGCTAATTTACACAGAATAAAATGCAGTTAAGGGCTGACACAAAACCATGCCAATCAAAATATAGAACACCTGACAAACTTTCACTAAAGTTTGTAGTTACTAAAATCTGTCCTACAAGAATTTGACCAAGTTTATTCTAATTATGATTTTAACCATCTGATATGTGTAACAGTGACCTTGCCTCTAAACCTAAACCTTTGATAGCTCAGAAAGACAAAAGGATAGCACAGCAATAACTTAGTTCTTTGAAGGGTATACCAAGTAAAGCAAGACTACAGACAAAGCCATTTCAAAAATTCTTATTTTAATGAAATCTCAAGTTCTCACTTAAGAAAACGATGCAATTTTACAAGAATGCTAATCACTAGTTAGCTGTCTTTATTTTAAATGTTTAACAGCGAGCTGCTCTGACATCAAAATTTTAAAGGAAATAAGAGTTGCTTTTTAGCGAGCATCACTGTCAACTGCCCACAGCGTCACTCCACTGACACAGGTGGAGTCACACCTTTAATTACTTAAAATAAGCCACTTAAAAAGAATTCTTACCATGGTCTACATGAGCCAAAACACAGATATTCCTGATGTTAGCAGTGTTTTTCTGGAGTTGAATCATCTTATCCAAACTATTGAGCACCATGGCTGCTTATTCCCTGTAAATAAGAATTGCGATGTATTAGGAAGGGCACAAGGGCCGAAGGGCGGGGTTTGTTAAATGCCGGGAGCTGACAAGACTCTGCTAGGGAGCCGCGAACCGAGAACCCGGCGAACATGTCCGGACGGGATCCGCCCGCCGGGCCCAAGTCCCAGGGGAGCGCCTGAGTCAACACCGTGTCACGGCCGGACCCGAGGAGCTCGCTCAATCCTCGGGCGGGACGGGCGCGATGGGCCATGCAGCGCCAGCGATGGGGGCACGGACGAGCGCTCGGGCCACTTCTCCAGGGCTACGACCACAGGGAGGACGGGTGGCAGATGGGAGGGTGGCGTGGGGGGGGGACGCCGACGGCCCTCCCCTCCCCCCGCGGTCTCCCCCGAGTCTCCCCTTGCACCCCGCTCCCGCGCCTCCCCCGAGGTGACGTGCCCGGCTCGTTACCGCTCAGAGCCCGAGTAAAGTCGGGGCCCTGAGCTCCCCCATTCCCCGCCGAGAAGAAAACACCTCAGCCCCACGTTCGTTCCTCCGCCGCTCTCCGTGGGGTCCCGGGTCTGCACCCAGTGGCCGTTCCCAGCCCCGCTCGCCCTTGCCGGCGGCGGCGCCCCGCTTCCCCACCCCGCTCAGAGCCGACCCACCGGGCCCCCGGCGCGGCCCGCACTCACCCGCCGGGACGCCGCACCCCGCCACACACCCGCTTCTGAGGCGCCCAGAACTCAGCCGGTCCGGAACGCCGGCGCGCGGGGCGGGGCCGTGGACGCACGACCTCTGACCCAGGCGCGCGTGATGACGTCACCGGAAGCCGTCGCCGCGTCCGTCTCCCGGGAGCCCGCGTTGCCTGGACGACGGCGGCGCGCGGGACCCGGAGCTGCGGACGTTCGGAGGCGCCGCAGAGCGGACTCTGCGGGCGGAGAGCATGAGGACCCGGTGCCTGTGTCAGATCTGCACCTGCGGGTGAGCCGCGGCCGGGGGGCGGCGGGCGGAGCCCCCGAAGGCCGCCCGGGGAGGACGGTGCCCACGTTTCTGCCGTGCAGACGCCCCGTCTCGCCGGGCGGGAGTAAATGAGCACCGGCAGCCGGATTCAGACTGGCGAGTGGTGCGATCTGATCCGACTGGGAGCTGGGATGCTCTACGAATAAATTTAAAAAAAAAAAAAAAAAAAAGGAAGGAAAAGGAATAAGACAGAGAACGGTGTGCAAGCCCATGAGTTCCCAGCACGTGTTACGGTCCCTTCCATCTCCAGCTTTCCGTCCCAGCCCGACGGACAGCCTGTTCCCATTCGCACCCAGGAAGCGCCCCTGGGGGTCTGAGTGACAGAAAAGGCAGTAGTCTCCACCCTTAACCCCAGAATTGGCCTGTGAGCCCTGCCTGACAACCTCTCACCCCTACCTATAAACAGTCTTCTTCCTTAGTTTCTCTGTTGACCCAGGGATTAGATCGATACTTGCTAAAGAAATATGAATCTCTCAGTCGGTTTGTATTCGATCCCGTCCAAAGGAAAATCACTTGCATGTTGAAAGCATTCCCCCCTCCTAGTTTCACGATAAACGTTTCTTATAATAATTAGATGTAGATTAAACGATAAATTAACATTTGAGGTATGAATCTGAAAACTAATGTGCAAAAATTGATTAATTTTTTTCTATAACATATCCAACCCAAGTTCCTGTCCCATCCAGCTGTCAGGAAATTCAGTCTTCAGGAGGCTCCCCTTAATTCCAGAGGCTTAGTGATCCGGGGAGCTGAGGCATTGCCAGTGTAGGGGTCTCCTCTGCACTTCGAGCATTGGGGGTGCTTCCTATGGAAACATCTCTTGCTGAAGCTCACGTGATCCCCTCAAGACCGGTGCCGCCCCCACTTTCAGGTTTATGTTGGAGGCACAGGTATTTTTGGCACAGCTGGGAGCCACTACTGTAGGGTTCCATTTAGCCAGCTCTTTTAGAATCTCATCTTTTACCTCCTTCCTTTCTGTGGAGAAATCCATCTCTCTCCCCTCTTGTTCAGTCTAGGACATCCCTTTCCCCTAGGGACCCTAAAAGACAAGTTACCTTTCATCAATCGTCTCTTTCATGGATTTTTTTACAAGACAGGAAAATGTGTTGACTTCGCACAGCTTCTATTCTCTGCCATCCAGCTTCCTCCAAGCAAACTGATTTCTCTTGCATTCTTCCTGGGGGCTCGTGAAGTCCAGATATCTCAGGGGGTCCCGATTCTCTACAGATTACTTTTCTTCGCCTTTCCCTGGGCTTGCGTTATCAGCCCTTAGCACATAGCCTGGGAGCCCCAAATGGTACCAGACCTGAGAAACTGAATTCGTATTTCAGAACTTGTGAGTTTTACTTTTTTTGTTTGCTTGGGTTTTTTGTTAACAGTTTTATCTCTTTTTTTTTTTTTTCCTGATTATAAATATACATGAGGCATAGTATAAAATTCAAGTAAGAAAATCTATAATA
>NW_011889067.1:357395-359643 GCF_000151845.1 Pteropus vampyrus
ACGTTTCTTATAATAATTAGATGTAGATTAAACGATAAATTAACATTTGAGGTATGAATCTGAAAACTAATGTGCAAAAATTGATTAATTTTTTTTCTATAACATATCCAACCCAAGTTCCTGTCCCGTCCAGCTGTCAGGAAATTCAGTCTTCAGGAGGCTCCCCTTAATTCCAGAGGCTTAGTGATCCGGAGAGCTGAGGCATTGCCAGTGTAGGGGTCTCCTCTGCACTTTGAGCATTGGGGGTGCTTCTTATGGAAACATCTCTTGCTGAAGCTCACCGTGATCCCTTCAAGACCGGTGCCGCCCCCACTTTCAGGTTTATGTTGGAGGCACAGGTATTTGTGGCACAGCTGGGAGCCACTACTGTAGGGTTCCATTTAGCCAGCTCTTTTAGAATCTCATCTTTTACCTCCTTCCTTTCTCTGGAGAAATCCATCTCTCTCCCCTCCTGTTCAGTCTAGGACATCCCTTTCCCCTAGGGACCCTAAAAGACAAGTTACCTTTCATCAGTCGTCTCTTTCATGGATTTTTTTAAAAGACAGGAAAATGTGTTGACTTCGCACAGCTTCTATTCTCTGCCATCCAGCTTCCTCCAAGCAAACTGATTTCTCTTGCGTTCTTCCTGGGGGCTCGTGAAGTCCAGATATCTCAGGGGGTCCCGATTCTCTACAAATAACTTTTCTTCGCCTTTCCCTGGGCTTGCGTTATCAGCCCTTAGCACATAGCCTGGGAGCCCCAAATGGTACCAGACCTGAGAAACTGAATTCATATTTCAGAACTTGCGAGTTTAACTTTTTTTGTTTGCTTGGGTTTTTTGTTTTGTTAACAGTTTTATCTCTTTTTTTTCCTGATTATAAATATACATGAGGCATAGTATAAAATTCAAGTAAGAAAATCTATAATATAGTGAAAAACCTTCATAATCCTATTCCCCACAGATTACATGTTAAGATTTCTATATTCGCACTCTTTGACAGAGAAAGAGAGAGAGAAGCTACTATACATAGTATTCTACAGCCCGCTTTTTCACTGCTTACAATCTTCCATCTTCCAATAGCATTCATAAAGATCAACCTCATTCTCTTTAACAACTACACACTATTATCGTGCACTGGTCAGGGTTGTCAGTTATGGACAATATACTCTGGCTCGTTTAGGCATAAAAGAATCTATTAAAGAGTATATACAGCTCACAGAATTGTTGGAAGAACCAAAGAAACAGTTGTCAAACTAAGCTTTCAGGAACAATTCCCAAAAATCTCCCCGCAGTCCTGGGCTTTGCCAAGGGAGCCACTGCCCCTGCCACAATGGGGAAACTGCAGCAAAGCTGTAGGCTTCAGAGCCACTCATCACTGCCAAGGTCGAGAAGCTGCCAAGTCAGGAAGCCACCTTGCAAACCAGGACGCTGCCGAACCAGTGCTGGCTCCAAACTCTGTGCCTCTACCACAACCCATGCAAGCAAAATGGATGTGCCCTCCCCCTCCCCCTGGGTAGCTCTCACATGAGCACTAGGTGAAAAGAAACTGTGTGTAGAACCTGCCTGCAAGGGGCCCAGGAAATTCGCGTGTTAGCTTTTTGGTTTCCGTAGTATAATGAGACACCCTACATAGTTGTCAGAGCGAAGCCAGAGTTTTCACCACATAAGATAGACCATAATTTATTCATTGCTTTTGTGAACACCACTGCAGAGAAAACAGAGGGTTTGTGTTTTGTTTTTTTAGCAAAGCTACTCTTCAACTGAGAGATTCTGAGTATATCGAAGGTCTCTGATTGAAACGCAATTATCACATAAATGTTTTGGAAGGTGTAAATAATCTTTCAGTTTGTTTATGTTTGCACAGGCGACATCGTTGTCCACAGGGGACCACAAGGATTTATGAACATTCTGGCGTGTACTGCCCCACAACTGAGTATTTGGAAAAATATCCTACATATGGCAGTGTTCTTCCGGCTCAGAGTCTTAAACCCAAGCAAGAATTTCGAGGATACCGTGCTAAAATGGAAGGAATAACAACGTTTAAGTAAATATTGAGAAATTTTTTGCTCTACTTACTTTTCTCCCAACTCTCTGGTCTTAATAAAGTTTTTTTTAACTCTTTAAACTGAACTCTTAGTGGATTTAAGTTGAACCAACCCAAGAAGCAAGAAACTAGTCGAGTCGCAATTTGAGAAAAACGAAGACGAGAAGTTAGAATGACAAAAAGTGAAAAGAAAAAAGATGCTAAGTTCTATTGATATATATATA
>NW_011889067.1:361734-364243 GCF_000151845.1 Pteropus vampyrus
GGGAGAAGGACATTCTCAAAAGCCAGCAGTCATTGCGAGCCCTCCAGCCGCATCAGAGGAGCGAGGCTGCTGGACACCAGGCTGAAGAGGCTGACAGGTGGGCAATGGAGTCACAGCATGAAAAGGATAGGGATTCAGGGAGTTTTTGTTTTGTTTTCTGATGCTCACGGCATACACAGAACATGCGGCTTCAGCAAGGTTTAAGCCAATCATAAAATGATTGACACAGTTGATAGAGTCCAGAAAGAAAAAAAAGCAATTTTGAAGACTTGTGGTAATAATAGTAGTTGCTACCACAGTGTCCTTACTACATATCAAGCACTGGTGTGTGTGTGTGTCACTCCTTAAAACAACCCTATGAGATAGATGACATTATTATCCTATTTCATATACAAGGAAACTGGGGCATAGACAGGGCACCTAAGATTCCACTCATGCGCCTACCAATGACCGAGCCGGGATTCGGACCTGGGCAAGTCCGTCTGGTCAGAGGCCGTGGTCTCTTCCTCGCCACCAGACCGCCTCGGCGTCTGCAGTCCCAGCTCCGTCACACAGCGTATAGCACCCAGCATAGCTGGGTTCCGGCGTGGCTGCTGGCCACGGCAAGGGCTTCCAGGGGACCCAAGAAGGGGTAGGACTCACATTCACACTCTGAGTGCGACTTCTGTCTGAAGGCCGGGGTTTGTTCTTGACGACGAGCTGGAAGACAGCGTGACTTCAGGAAGAGGGAAGCACGCCCGAGCAGGTGACCGGGGTCTTACGAGCAGGACGGACGAGGATTTTGATGAAGCGGACCTGGGGCACACACTTAAAACTTTTTTTACGTTCGTTAAATTTTTCACTTGAGATTTCCTTCTGGGTTAGGAAAAAATTCAATTACTGGGGGACTTTATTTACGTAACATCCAGTTAACTAAGAATCCAGGGTAATGATGTTTTGAAACCAGGATTTTTGACACATTTATTTTCTTTGAGGTATTTAGTCACTGGATAGGACACAAAGGGAATTCAGTTATGTCTTTCAAGTAGTTCATCAACTATCACCATTTGATTTTCTTCTTAAACTTTTCAAGTAAAAACAGCTTGAAAATTTCAATATGGCACTGAAATAATTAGAAACGAAAGAACCCGCGAGGCTATATTTCAACTTTATCTATTCCAGGTCAGATTATCGTCCTTATGAAATAACCCCACAGCCTCGCCATGTACCGGAAAAATATAAACCGAAACAGGGGGACATGGACCTTGGCACTACCTACAAACGGGATTTTAATCCTCATAAAACGCAGCCTGTGGCAATCGTCCGACCTTTGGAGAGACAACGAGTTAAAAAAGGGAAACTGGACACTGTCCCAACCTATAAAGGTAACTGGCTGTTTTAAACATGAAGGAGCCAAAAAACCAGAACTCACTTCCAGCTTTGACGTTCAACTTCAAATCATTCTTTTGGTGTGTTGCCAAACTGAGCCCTCACAGCTTAGGAAAAAACTTTTTTCTCATTGGTCAAAATAGCACTGTATAATGGGACGGGGGGCGGGAAGACCAATTGCCTGATTGAATGTTAAGAGACCTGGATTCCTGTCCAAATCCAGCCACTTAGTTTTCTCAGTCTCAAAATATATAAAAAGAAAGGAAGCCATCGAATGAGCATTATGTCACATTTGTCACATCTGTGACATTGGTTAGCACTGTTCCTTTCCTTCCATCCCAGAATGAATTTAAACTCCACCAAGCGTACATACAGGAGTCTTTGAGAAGGTCAGATAAATAGCAACCTTCTTCAAAACCAACAAGCTATAGATTTTAACTCAACCCTGTCAATAATTACATTAAAGGAGAATGATCTAAGTATCACTTAAAACAGAGATTGTCGAGGTACATGAGGAAGAAGAACCAGTTCTGTCCGTCTGCACAAAACGTATGTTAAACACAAAGCTATAGACAGGCTAAAAGTAAAAGGATGGAAAAATGAATACCCTGTGAACTCTGGCTGAGAGAAAGGATTGTAGGGTTGACCATATTAACACCAGAAAATGTAGCCTTCAGGACAAGGACTATTACCAGGAATAAAGAGGGACATTGCCTAAGGATGGAGAGACCAGTTCGTGTTCCCATTCGCTCCCTCTCCCCTGGTTCATGAGAAGACCATGTTTGACCCAGCTCACCTTTTCCGGCCAGGCTGTCCCACAGGTCTGTGCTAGCCTTTAGATGGCCTGCTCCTGGCTCAGGTGTCCACTCTCACCCAAACGTCAGCAGCTTGAGGTGGGAGTCACCGTTTGGCCCCAAGACGGTCATCTTGGCAGAAACGTCTACGGATGAGGAATTTTTCTCTTCAAAGGCGAGGTATCCGCATGATAAGCCTTCGAGTCGTGGCCTTTCCAGTGAGCACTGCATGGACTTCAGTCTAGATGCTAATACTTTACCTTGCATAACTTCACAAGTTAATTTGTTGTTTAAAAATACATATTTGGGGGTGAAGTGAATTCTATAGTACGTCTCAGCTTTCTGCC
>NW_011889067.1:365068-367633 GCF_000151845.1 Pteropus vampyrus
ATGACTTTGTTCCTCGGAAGATACAGCCGAGGCAAAGCTTCAAACCCAGCTCCGTGGTGGAACGTTCCCCAGTCCCTTTTCATGCCGACACAAGCCACCGCCTCGATTATGTGCCTCACCAGCTAGATTCCAAGTCCCCACGGCCCAAAGAAGTCTACAGGCCGGCCGAGCAGCCCTTCGACGACCTCACCACACACCGACGTGACTTCCAGGGTCTTGCTGGTGAAAGCACAAAGAGCTGCAGGCCCACCGATGCCGGGGTGACCCGCCACACTCGGTTTGAAGGAAGCACTGAGTTCCGCGACAGCTTTCAGCCCTGGGAGATCCCACCGCCCAGGGCCCGGGAAGTGCATGCGCACATCCCCCCCACAGGGACCATGCAGCTGCACAGCACCAGCCACCTGGACTACGTTCCCTATCAGGCCAGACGTGTCATCCCTGTCAGGCCCATTTCTCACCGAAGAATCAACCACCTTCCTTTCCAAGGGAAAAGCACCACGAAGGAAGATTTTCCGGCTTGGGAGAGTTGTCGTCCGGGGCTCATTAAAAAGCAACCACAGATCCCCAACCCGTCTGGAAAATTCGATGGTCTGAGCACGTTCCGGTGCCACTACGTACCACACGCACTGATCCCCACGGAGAGCTGCAAGCCCTCACAGGCTCCTTTCCGGAGCACTGGCCCGCTGGACGCTGTAACCACGTACGCTGCGGAGTTCGCGCCGAAGCAGCAGGAAGTCTGCCCGGCCAGCTATGCTTGCCCGCCGGGTCACGTCTTTGAAAACACAAATTCCCAAGGTCACAAATTCTTCCGTGAGATCGTGCCTGCAGCCAAGGCCTTCTAACCAGCACCTCGCGCTGGCTTTCCAAGGGCGAAACCAATTGCTTATAGAAGGAAAAAAAATTATGAGATCTAAAACAAATCGTGTTAAAATTTTTAATCAAGGAAATTGGAAAACTTGTTATAGGGGATCATGTTCTTCAAATCCATTTTGCATCGCTATGCTAACCAAGATGGCTCTTTAATGCGCATTTCTAGAAGCTGAATAGTGTACGTTCCCACTGGAACCCTTTTAATCTCCAACGTACCGTTCGGTAGCTTGCCTCCAACCTACCACCATTCATACCTGTGTGCATGACGATGGCCCCTGTACCGTGAGTCACGAACCAGTCGCCATTTACCAAGCGTGCTAGAGCCGTCTACGCAGCACCGAAAATGACACAGGGACCCCTCCTCCAAGGCAGCAGCGATCTTTCCCTCAGCCTGCAAGGCCCCTGCAGTGGCCGCCGAGTTGGGTTTTGGGGGAAGGCGGCCACACAGCCCCTCATGTGCTCGAGCGGGGAACAGCCACTGCGCCGTGTGGCACAGAGAGGCTCCGCAGGCCGGGAATCCAGGGATCTGGGTCCAAGTTCCAGCGACATCGGTTTGTACTAGTGCCACCCCGGGCAGGTGACTCGTGTCGGGGTCTCAGCGTCTTCATCTGTACGAGGGTGTCCGCCCTGCCTACCTCGTGTACAGTGCGCCTCGCACATGAGCTCACGCGACACGTTCACCACCACCCAAAAGGTCAAGTGCTAAACACATGTCAGGGACTGTCAAGAATTCACTTCCTACCTCTCGTCCCTGCTTTTCCCTTCTTCTAATCAGGGTATTCACCTACTCAGTGATCGCTTCTCTGGTTCAAGGGTTGCAAAAGAAACTGATTTGCTTCGAGCTTATGAGTAGGATGACTTCGGAGACGTCGTGCCCGATTAAGCGTCACCAACACCTGTTACAGAGGATGGAGAACTGGGACTGGGGGGGAATCGCACATTTTGAACGACGTTCTTTCCAGACGGGAAATAATGAGTCGTTTTAGGAATGACTGAGGGCTCTGAAGAAACCTCCCAGGTGACCTCGGGTAACTGTGCACCTGATCGCCACGCCCAGAGTCACGATTCAGGAGCTCGGGGCCCAGGTGGGGGCATAACGATGCCCTCCTCATCCCCTCATCCCCATGAAACAGAGAACAAACTGCATCTACGAGTGCTGAACCTTTCCTAATGAATTGTGTGCTGTTTTCCCTTTGATAAATGATTGCATCATGGGAGAACGTGATTTATCAAAAAGTTTAGTCTTTTGTACTTTTAGATTTGTTTCAAACTGTACACTGAATTGAGAATAAGTCCATTTAGATAACATATTTTTAATTATTCGAAAGTAGTTTCTTTTTATTTACATTTGTATTTATCAGTGAAAATCATGTAGGATTTTATATGTCTATGCGACATTAATAAAGCATTGATAAAAGGAATGAATTTTCATGAAATAGTTTCTGTACCTAAATTTCTCCAGAAAATCGAGCTACTGAATAAAGTCTTATCTAGGTTAACCTGTACCTAATTAGACGTTCTTACCTTTTTAACAGAAAATATCATTATATACGTAAGATAAAAAATTAAGGAATACTACAACACTGTCATCCTGGCCCATTTTCTGATGATCTGATGGGGTTGGTCTCCTCTCTGGACAGAGGTCAGCCACAATAAGACACCTATCGGGGTTTCCGGAGGTAGTTTGCCTTAGGC
>NW_011889067.1:369271-376019 GCF_000151845.1 Pteropus vampyrus
TATTTCGTGCGTAGCCCCTGCAGAATATAACGAGGCGGCATGGCGAGGAGGGGCTCGCGGCCAGTCGGCATTGAAAGACGCCGAGTCTGGAAGAGCAAAGGGAACTGTCTCTTCCTCCACAGACAGATGAGTACGTGACCTTGTGCAAATCACGTTCCCTCTCTGAGCCCTGCGTCTGCATCTATGAAACGGACTTCAAAGGATATGTATTCAGAACATATCAAGAACCAACACGAGAGGGAAAAGAATGGGTAAAAGATCTAAATAGGTACTTCCCCAAAGAGTACAGACAGATGTAGGTACTACTGCTAAGGCTGCTGGAACAAAGTGCCACAAGCTGGGTGGCTTGAAAATGCAGAAACGTACCGTCTCAGGCCTGGGGCGAGAAGTCTGAGATCGGGGTGTCGGCAGAGCTGGTTCCTCCTGAGGCCATGAGGGAGCGTCTGCTCCACGCCTCCCTCCTGGCTTCCAGAGTCCTGCTGGCCATCTCTGGTGCTCCTTGGCTTGTCCATCTCTGCCTTCATCTTCCATGGCACACTCCCTGTGTACACACACAACTGTGTCCAAATTTGTAACAGTTAATATCACTCGCATTGGCATTCACAGACATAGGACGTTCACCAACATCCTCCACCCTAACAATTGATGGCATCTTAACGTGACCACCCGCGAAGACCCATTTCCACATAAGGTCTCAGTTTGTGAGTGAGACATTTTGGAGGGGACACAATTTGACGCATACAGTCCACATCATTAGTCATTCCAGAAATTTCTCCCAGTTGGAAATGAGTTGCTAACTTTTCCTCTCTCTCCTGATGATGCTCCACTCTCAGGCGGGACTTGCGGGGGAAGGGAGGATGAAGGAAGAAGAAAGAAGGACGAATGTGTGCTTTCCCACCCATCCCAATACTCCTCACAGGGCGCAGAATGAAAGGGTATTAGCACCTCCTGCTCGCCCAGCTACCACCTGCTTCGGGCCGTCCATTTGGGACTTCTTTCCACCGCTCATGCCCTCGACATTCTTTTAACTCTGATTCACGGGGCGTAAATGATGGGGATAAGGGACTCGGAGAAATCTCTGTGTGATCTGCCATGAATCTTGTCACCCCCGCTCCAAAGGACAGTCCAGGGCATCAGACCCATCGGGGTTGCTCCTGGACTCACAAGGAGATGGTCAAGGTGACAAGACCCAAGGCTCGCAAAAACATAACACGAGTAAGCCACCCACATTTATAAGGATGCCACTGAATAATTGGTCAATTTATTTCTGAATTACTTAAAGGTCATGAAAGAGAAACAGTACTCTTACGTTATAGAAACAGTAGTAAAATACAGTACACAGGAATGTCGTTTGAATAAGACCAAAAAAGTACAATAGCAAATGAAAAACAGCAACTTTAAATACAAGAGTGAATCGACTTAATAAAAAAATTTTGTTAATAAGAAAAATATATGTCCCATGTCTTTATTACACACTGTACAAAATAAAATATTGCACCTTTAAGTCATATAAGTATCTACAAAGAGTATTTTACAAACGATCTTTCCTTTAATTTAAAAACCTCCAACGATCAAGTGTCGGTTGATGATCAGTAACTGACGGGCTGGTGTGTCCTCTTCACGTCACCCCACTCGTTCCCAACCAGCACCCCCTCTACTTACAGTAGTGCTCATCCCAGCGTCAGCGAGGGCGAGGTCGGACAGGACGGCTGGTGCTCCGAACGTGGTAGAGACGCGGCAAGCTTGTCCGCAGACAAATCTGAGGCCAAATGCACGGTCCGCTTATGAGTGACCAGGGACGAGGTCCAGCATGACCTACTTCAGGTAACTCTGTGGCCAACAGGCCACAGGCAGCCTGGGTACAGGCAGCTGGGACACCGAATGAAGAAGCAGGACCGCTTCTTCTGGGCTGTGTGACTTCCAAAGCCGTGAGTGGCAGCATGGAAGGGGCAGAGCCCCACAATCAAATCGGCTTTAGAATTTGCAATTTCGGACCAGCCCCAAACTCCTTCAGCAGCAATATTTACTCCACACGGACCCTCCGCCCTGACACTATCACTGACACCGGCACTGGCTCCATCTAAACCCAACCCAATTCTCATCTAACCCGGCCCAAACCCAAACTCCCAAAGCCAACGTGAGCCTTAACCCTCACTCAACTTCTGTTCTCACCTGAACCCAACACTGCAATTGAAACCAACCCCAAACGTATCCACCCAATCCCAACTCTATCCCTCGTCCTAGCTGTAACTTCCAGACTAACCCTAATTCACTTTGGATTTACTGAAAAATAGGTTCCAATTAAAACAATTGTTTACCATAAACAATTTTTTTTTTGACAACCGTGTTTCATATTTAGGTCACTTTCTTATAATTCTCCCAAAATAAAAATCCCTAGGAATACAATTTTATGCATAAATTAGATCTAATAAGGCTTCGATTTTGCTGTTTGTGTGCAAGAAAATAGTGCTTAGGAAAAGTTTCATTCACAGCTCTTAAAAGCAAGCTTCGAATATACTTCAAAATCAGTAGAAAAGGTTAACTTTCCTTCGCCTTCGATTCCCAAGATGCCTCCCTCCCTTGGTCACAGACAGACTTCCGCGGTTGTGAAAATGGTGGCGACATTTACACTGCGTGTTTGTTGTCGGGTTCTCTGAGGGCGAGGGCGAGATGCCCCCCTCCCACGACCCTCGGAGCGGTGAGCGTTACAAGCCTGTCCGAAACGACCGACTCTTTTTCACAGACTGAACTTAAGGACCCATGACGACGCATTAGTGCCAACCTATTAGCAACTACCGGCCAGAGCGTCCAAAATGTAAAATGCCTTCTAAACCTGTGGAGACCCTAAAGCTTGAGGGAAGAGGAAGTCGTCAGTTGCTGTGATTCCCAAGTCTTCAAGGCGTGCTGCTCTACGCTAGCCCAGCCATGGCGGGAAGCGGCGGCACGTGACGACGCGCTGGCCATCCCGGCAATCTTCTCATTATGAGGTCCCGAGCGCCATGATGGTGTGCCCGCTCGTCGTGCTGTTGTCAGTCCTGGAGTCTGTCGTGTCGAAGAGCTGGAATTAAAAACCGGCCACGGGAAAACGACAGTACATAATATCGACGGCGATGCTTCTGCAGCGACCTCTGCCTGACGGCAGAATCTAGAGCTCTCGAAGAAGGACACGTTTCTGCACCGGACACGTTTCTGCACCAGCTACGTTTGGGAAAGGAGCTTCTACACGATTTCGTCTTCACAGCAGCAATGAGGACCCCCTCCAAAAGTTTACCCTTCACGACACGACTGGCAGCATCGCTGTTTGTAGAGGTCCAGGGAACACAAATTAAGATGCTTTACGGACGCGCAGTAGTGAGTCGTGTCTGCGCATTCTCCTGCGAAAACAAGCGGAGAAAGCCCACATCCGTTTAACACGCGGCTCGTCAGTGACCTCGTCACAAATTCATTCGATTTCGTGGAACCTATCAGTTGAGACCACAGAGGGAAGGGAGGAAACGGGGCTTGGGTTGGGGCCAGCACTCTGCGCAACTCAGAAGCACGCTGGACTCGGTTCTCAGCTAGGCCAGGTGGCCTCTCACTGCTCTCTGGGGACCTCACAGCCCTTCTGGCCCACGCTGCTCCTCTCGGTGCTGAGAGCACGGACCCCCCGCAAAACTGATGGAAGCTACGGGCCTGCTCCCTAGAAAAACACGCGTACGATTAAACTTTACGTATCGCTTCCGGATATTTGCTACCTGCACCATCCCGCCCACAAGCACCTGTCCAGCGGAGGTGAGCACCAGGCAGAAGGGGAGTCTGCGGAAAGAGGTGTCCGGTGCTTGCTGGCAGACGGTCCCCAAGGCCCCTGACACCTTAATGATTCAACGTGTTTCTCTCCAGAGACTGAGTTGCACCCACATCAAAGCAGCTCGTTTCCTAGTATCCCAAGATACCACATCCATCCTGACTGGCCCCTCGGACACGAGGCTGACGAGGCGGGCGCCACGGGGATCTGACACCTGGGACAGTCGTGATACCTGAGAAGGGTACATACTGTCACAGGAAGGCCCGACGCAGTGCTGCCAGGAAGACGGCTTCGCGTCCCGCGCACAGTGCCTGTCGGCCACCGGCCGGCAGCTGCTCGTGTGGACGCATTCGACCTTCCGGGACTGGAAGCCCCTGCCACAGGCTGCCGTGCAGGGCCTCCACGGGCCCGTGCGCCAACACGCATCACAGGCCCCTGACGAGCAGTTTCTCCTTAGGGCGGGTCTGAATTGGACAAAACAAAAAACGGGAGAAGAGGGTGTCATTTCTGGCTGGGATCAAGCCTTTCACCGTATGTCCTACATTTTCGATGTATTAAAGGTGCGATGGTCAGAGCCCTGTTCACCGGGCAATGGATCTGCATTGTTCACGGTCGACGGCACAAAGTGACAGTGTAGCCGTGAACACAACAGAGGTGGCAAACCGTGAGCTTCCACTAGCTTCCAGCGCCAAGGCAAGGCACACGCCTCAGAGGACGAGCCGTCCTTATGATCCGGAGCTCATCCATTAAGGCCAGGGAGAGAAAGGCATCTCCCAAGAAACCACGTCAGATTTGTCAACAGACTTGAAGGCTTGATCGCACGAACGGCTGAAATAGACTCATGTATGACCAGGAACTTGAACGGGGGCCATCTCGTCTGCCAAGAGTAACGCTCTTACATTTATACTCAGGCCACGGCATGGCTCATGGTCAGACCTGACAAAACCTCCACTCGAGAAGAGGAATCTCTGTCTGGTTCCTCGTCCTTTAAAACAGAACAGAAAGTGAACGCCCTCTGATATTTGAAGGGACATTTAGGCTGGAGGGTAGAGTCATCGTAGAGGGGCCGCTTTGGGGTATGTGCCCTTGTTCCCTAGGGCAGAGCTCCTGGATAATATATTTGCACCCCAGGAGAATGTCTCCCCACCCTCATAGACGACTGGGAGAGCACCGTAATTTGACCTCGTTCAAAACCTGTCCTCCCAGGATTTTTGAAGTGGCTGGAACAAGACACGCGACACCAAAGGCTGGGGTAGCGGTGGCCATATTCTGTCACATGGGCCGGAGAGGTGGGAAAAAAAAAATAATACTCAGAAAGAACAAAGAATGAAGCAGGAACACACAGAGCAGCAAAAATGAGTGAAGATAAAGAAAAAAACAGTGCTTTCTCATTGCTTGTTTACGGTCCTTCCGGAAGTCATTCTCGCTTTGGATTCCTGAGACATGTGCGTACGCCCATGAAAGGCTCCTTACCGGGGCACGTATTCTATAAGGAGTGATGAGACTACACTGGAAATGTAGTAAGATGGAGAAAATTAGGATCATCTGGACTTTACTAACGGGTACTGTGCAGTCGGAAGCAATTCCTGGAATAGCCAGTAGGGGGAGTCTCCATCCAAGGGTTCACTTAATCCTGTCACAACGACCTGTTTTAGGATTGGTAAATCAGAGGTAGGGGAGGTTTCGTTTTCCCCAGTGGGTATGAATTTTAGGGGCTTTGGACAACAAGGCAGAGACCACGTGCTCGTCAGCTGTCCCCCTACACAAAGACCAGCTTTTCTACTGAAAAGGTTAAACAATAATTCAAAAATACTCAAAAAACATTTTTAAAAGGATACCGAACTGTTGTGCACAGTGTTGGGTGGTCCTGCCTTGATAAGAAATCTCCCACCCTCTCTGCATAAATCATTTGGAGTCACCTTTCGCTGCCTCCAGTCTCAAGGACCTTCACCCACATGGCCAACTCTGCTCCGATCGAAGGCAGGGCCAGTGGGAAGTCGGACGGGACCACTGAGCTTCCTAAACACAAGACGAGAGGGGCACAGGGGGCTCAGAGCAACCAGGAGCTGAAGCCCAAGGGGCTGGTCACTGATGACCCAGAGAAAGGATGCAGGTCGGTCCAGCACAGGGCATTGCTTTTTCCCAGATTGGGGACAGGGATGCCTGAGCGAGGGGGACAGTCCGGGTATCAGACTGTATAAAACATGAAAGCAGAAATGGCAGCCAAAGTCACAGAGTAACCATGTTCCTGCGAGTCTTTCTCCATTTCTCGTCCCTAGTCAGGCTGGCCCCACCCCCAGGTCTGAGAAGCCTTCTCACCATGAGGTCCATCGATCAGAGGGGGCGACTGATTCGGTCCGGGCCCAGCTTTAAAAAGATGCAGCTTGCCGGGCTCCACTTCCAAAGACTCTGACTCACTAAGTCTGAGTTGAGGCCCAGGAATCTTTCCAGAAATGTCCCAGGTATTTCTGACTCTCGACTAAGGCGGGGGCCACTGCCTTGAGGAACAAGCTCTGTGTCCTCGGACATTCCCTCAAGTCCCCATGCAGCCTCCTTGCCCCCAGTGTGCACTGGCTCCACCCCAAAAATTCTCTCTCCCTCTGAAACTCTTTTCAGCGGAGACTGCAGCTCCCCATCCCTCCCCGAGGCCCGCGGAGGCGGTGAGCAGACGGCCTGCTCACCACCGATCTTCTCCCCATGGCCACCAACAACGTCACTCCCTGTAAAACACCCTCTGACGTTTACTGAGGCCCTGCTGTGGCCACTGGCGGTGTCCAGTCTGCCCCTGTTCCTTCTCCAGGCAGTGTCAAGGGAGATCTGATACCCCACCTACCTCCAGCCAGCCCACAGTCAGCAGCAGGGGTGCATGGGGACAATGGGACTAGAAACCCACAAAAGACCCACGGGAGCTCGCTCAACTAACTGAGTTCTTCATGCACCACCGGATATTTGAGGACAGAGAGC
>NW_011889067.1:377054-377913 GCF_000151845.1 Pteropus vampyrus
GTGCCAATATCTTAATCGAACCAGTTTCTAGACAGAAGCATAAAGCAGCTCGCTAAAAACATCAGAAGATTGACTCTGTAAACCTAAATGAACTATAATGAGGCTTCACCAACTCTGAATCCCAAGGGAACAATATCTGTCTGTGCTCAATGCTTCTCTTGCTTCTCCTTGGTGGGGCGGGGGGGTGACCCTCTCTGAATATGATCGATACCCAAATGATGTGTGATTATCAATAGGTCCCATTCATTCATATTTCGGTCTGATGCACACTACTGAGGGGGAGCACTAGGGCACTACAAGAAATCGTAGGAACTGTCGGTTCTGAAAGGTGGGAGAGAGGAGAAGCCACGTCATGCCCAGGGTGGAGCTGGTACCTCCTTCCATCACTGCAGCCAGAGTCGGCACCGTCGTGGTGGCGGCAAACCGCACGATGCGTCTGGTTCGTCACGGCACGGCCCAGGCAGCGTCCAGGACACTGGAACGGAAGCACAGGGCACCGTGAGGGACTCGTGCGCCCCAGCGCGCGGCCTACGGGCCGGGCAGGGAGGCCCCGTCAGCGGAATTGCCCGCTGGCACCCCAACCTAACTTCCAGCCTCCACGAAAATAAATTCTGTGGCTTCGGCTACCTACCCGTGGCCTTATGTTATGGCAGGCGGCCCTAGCAGACGAGCAGAGGCTCCCTCGCATCGATTTAAAATTTCTTCCCCAAGATTTTTATTACAATGTTATCTCAGGGGGCGCTGGGGATGTCGGTTCTGAGCCATTTGTGGACACATCACTAGTGTGTTTTGTTCCTTTCCTTGAAGGCTGTCCTCATTCCCACCGCCCCCAAGCAGTCTACCTGGAGCTCGGTGCTAC
>NW_011889067.1:379118-391442 GCF_000151845.1 Pteropus vampyrus
TGTGCTAACAGAGAAGCGTGATGCCATGCGATTTTTAATATTTCAGTGACGGGATTTGATATACTTGGTTTTCTTTGTCATCAAGGACATTTTATTTCACAGAGTTAAAACCCTTCTTCCGAGAAGGGGTCTGCAGGCTTCTCCAGACTACCGGGGGGGGTGGTCCATGACTCAGAAATGTGAAGACCACCCCCCACCAACCGCGCAGAGGGACCTAGGGCCGGATGAGCTCGACCATCTCTGCTGGGATGAAAGATATGACTCTGATCATTCTAGGAGTGTGCTAAGCCTTGAGACCATTTCATAAACAAGGCTGCTGAAAAATCTCCCAACAGGGAATCTTTCCACTTTGTGAAAACCAAGAATGGACATAAAGCAGCTTTCCTGGACCAAGTCCCCCCCCCCCCGCCTCCATCACAGCACCAGTCTGCTGCTTCCTGGGGTGCACACGACTCTTGCCATGAGGCCGCCCTCTGATGAATATCCTGGGGACTGAGACACATGTCAGTCAGGGTGCCTGTGACACCCAGGGCCCTCTGAGGACATGTTCCAGGGCACCTGTTTTGTTCCCCAGTGTGACCCTGACTTCCACTCTCCTTCAAGGCAGAGGTCACTGGACCTAGTGCGGCATCTCACAAGGGCAGTGAGTGGAAAGGAGAGGGAACAGAATGTGTTAAGGCTCTGAGTCAGGAGAGCGAATGGCGTGTCTAAGGGACAAAAAGACCAGTGTGGATGGAGATCAGACAACCAGGCTGGGGGAGAAGCACTGAGACGCAAAGGTGGCCTGAGGCCCACGCACGGAGGGACCTCTAGTCTTTCAGTCATGTATTTCACCAGGCAGCAAATATTGACTGAGTACCTAGTATGTGCGAAGCACTATTTTAGACATGGGGGTGATAAAAGGAACAATGCCCCAATGCTAGGGATTCTGGCCTTTGTCCTAAGAACAACGAGAAGTCATCGAAGGCTTTTAAATAGAGGTGCATCATCATGAAAATCAGGAGTCCCCTGGAAGAGCCCATGTGAGAAATGATGAAGGCCGGGACGGCAGGGTAACCATGGAAACGGACAAGGGCGGGTGGGGGTACTGACCCACACATAAAGGCTGATAACGGGCTCCGCTCCAGGGGTGGACTCTAGGGACCTGAGGTTTTAACTCAGGCCCCTAGTGATCGCGGCCCACTGACTCACCACCCTGGAAATGCTGAAGTCAGCTTCGCTCCATCTGTAAGGAGCAGGCGGTGCTGTGAGTGCCGGAGGCAGATACGGGGGTCGATGGTAAGCAGGGCCTCTGAGCTCTGTTCCCACCTGTCAGACAACACCGACTTCATCGGTGCTGCAACATGATCCGCACACAGTGCCTAGTGGAATGCCTGGTCTGGGGTACGCGCTCAATAAACCCCCGATTGCATTAAGTCCAAGGGACGGGGTGTTTCAAAACGACCAGAAACCTGGCACCGATGAGACCAGCCGAGCGAGGCATGTACCTCGGGGGGCAGTCCTGGATGCCACAGGGCTGAGACCTGGCTGGCGGCTTCTGGAGGTGACCACAGAGGGCCTCGCTCACTTCCTGCCCGTTGGCCATCACACACTGGGGTCTCCGAAGTCGAGCTCCCAAGTGGCCACAGGTGGCAGAACAATGTGTCCAGTCCCCCAGCTTCCAGAAAGGACCTGTGGAGAGGAAATGCAACATCATAACATCCCCCAGGGAGAAACGATCCCGGGCTGGCAAGGACTCTGCTGATGACCGCCACACGCTGCTGCCTGGTGAGCCGCCTGTCTGGTCTTTGCGTAGCTATCATGGAGGGCAACAGGGTCCTTTAAATCTCACTGACCCTCAGCTAACTCACTGCAATGCCTGGCGGGGACGGCGGCCTTGGATCACAGCCCGGGCAGAGGGCTATGGGAAGCCAGCTCAGTTTGCCAGAAAAGTCCCAGAGAGAGGGAGGAGGGATTCTGGGCAGCGTCCTCAGCATCCTTCGCTCAGAGCCAAGAGGACGAGAGAGGGAGGCCTCTCCGGGGGAGGGGGGGGGGCTCGGATGGGTTCCATTTCTCAAAAGAGGATCAGGCAGAGAAACAAAAGATGACTTAGCGAGGACCACAGCTTCACCAAGAGGTTAGAGATGCATTTCCATTCCATTCTTACTTTTCCACTACTTCTTTCTCTAAACTGCAGATTAGCCATGCAACTGCACAAATAATTTGCCAAGGAGACAGCTGGAAAGGTAAAAGTGGGCACTGCCTTTGGAGAACGTGAAGCCGACCACCTCCAGCAGCCACAGCATTTGTATCTCAGTCCCCATCCCAAATGGCCTGTCCTTCCCCTTTGACGCTTGGTAAAAAGATGAGGCAGAATGTGACGATGACAGCTTTGTGGATGATCACAGAAGGGGCCAGATTTTCTTGTAGTAATCACAAGTATAATTGATAGCTACCAGCTGTGTCCACACACTCTCTTGCATAGCAGAGTGATTTCTTCAACTTGTTTTCCAGTTTTTCCTTCTGATTTTTGCATTTTTTTTTGTCTTAAGTTGCACATGGCATCATTTGAAAAGCGGAATGGTATATATGTTTAGTTGCCTTCACCCCCGGGATTATAGTTTATTAAAAACCATTTTTATAAATAGCGAAGTTTATTCAGGACCTTGCAGGTGACAGGTACTAAGTTAAGCACTTTAACCCTAATTTTTCATTTAATCCTTATGGTCATCTACTGAATCGGATTATTTCTATTTACAGAAGTGGAAACCGAAACAAAGCTAAGTGACTTGCCCAAGGTCCTCCATCTGTCAGCTGGACTGGAACCCAAGCGTGTCTGACTCCATAGCTAACTCTTTCTACTATGTCACATTTCACAAAGACACCTTGACAGTTCAAGGTAGGACACACATGCGTTTCTTCCAAAAAAAAACACGTATTTTTTTAAATTGAGGTATAAACATGCATATATAATAAAAAGCTCAGATATCAGGTGTGCAGTTTTATGAGTTCTTTTATGAGGGAAAAGCTGGCCATATGAAATGTTATTTACCTTATACATACAATCATTTTCAATCAATAACATTTACCTCATACTACTCCTGTCCATTTTTAATCAATTCTCCTCCCCTCCCAGGCAACCGCTGGCTCATTTCTTCCAGTATACATTATTTCTACCTGTTCCTGGACTTCACACAGTATGTACAGCTGACCCCCAGCACAGAGGTTAAGAGGGCTCACCCCCTGCACAGCAGAAAATCCACGTATAACTTCTGACTCCCCCAAAACTTAACTACTAAAAGCCTACTGTTGTCCAGAAGACTTACCAATAACATACATCGCTGGAGGAATAGAAATTTTGTATGTTATGTGTTTTATATACTGTATTCCTACAATAAAGTAGGCAAGAGAAAAGAAAATGTTACCGAGAAAATCATAAAGTTCGTATGTAAGTGTTTTCCAATTGTCTCAACTCTCTAAAACCTTTTCCAATATATTTATTGAAAAAAAAATCTGTGGATAAGTGAGTCTGCACAGTTCAAACCTACATCATTTGACGGTCACCTATACTCTTTTGCATTTGGCTTCTTCGACCAACATCAGGTCTTCGAGATGCACCAGGTCTTTGTGTGTATCAGCAGTTCATCTTCACTGCTGAATAATATTCCACTGCATGAGAGGCACTTGCTCAATAGTGAAAAGGTTGACATGGTGTAGCCACTATTGTTCCTAAGTAGTGCATACAAGACAGCACGAGGTCCAACGGCAGTGTCTGCGTGTCCTCCTGTGATTTGTCCATTTTTGAGCTACAAAGAGTTGAGATCGTCAGTGCTGGTTTCCTGTGATTCTAGCACTGCTGACTTTCTTAATGTTCCTTCTCTCTCTGGGTCTCCTGAAGAGTTGTGGAAGCTCGGAGTATTTCGATTAAGTTCTCCTGATAAAGCCCTGATATTGACAACAAAGTTAGCACGTACGGGGAAAAATGGTGACAAGAGAAAAATGAAAGCGTCGATTCCAGAATTCTCAGCCAATCTTCCCTCTATTAATACCAGCAATAGCTCTGAAACTGGGAAACCAATACCCTGTGTTATCACCATAATGATGCACGCTTGGGATATGAGTTCTGTGGGCTTCCTAAGGAGAGCATTTTCTTTTTCAAAAAATGTTTCAATATGGAAAGAACAAATCGAACCACAGAAGATTGAAGGGCCAGGGAAAAGCTGGCCGTACGATTAGAAACAATTTTACCTATTGCAAAGCAAAACACGGAGGGTCTTTTCACTAAATCCTTTTCCTTGCACATAATAAATTCCAAATAATAGATTCCAAAAAAGTCAAAATCCCAAACCTGGCAGCAGGGCTTCTCCCGTCAGGTCACTGCTGTTGATTCCGGTGTTGGGTGTCTGGAGCACATGTTTTTTACGGTCCTTGGGAAATACAGTTTTATTGTCTGACCATCTTTGTTCTGAGAAAAAATTTAAAAGGTTCCTTGGTTTCTCATTAGAGCTTACATAATTCTAGCTCGCTGTTCTTAAAGAGGACAACAACCAGGAAATGTGCCCTTTCCCTTCGCACGCACTGCCCCCGGGTGCTCAGGCTCACACACCTGGGAGCTTCGTGTGGGTCAGGTGTGTGGGATGCTACAGGCTTCAGCAAGAGTTGCTACCTGTGCTAATATGTGGGGTCTCTGCATGTTGTCAGGGTTTACAGCCTAACTCATTAGATGGAGAAACGTATTTACCAGATTCCAAAAGGAACTGGAGAAGCAGCTGGGTCTGACAGAGCTCCCCATCCCTACGAGAGGATGCGTGGGGCAGGAGCGGTGATGTTTCACGGGGCCTCCCATGGTGAGGGGTGAGGACTTTTAGGAAGAGGGCGAAGCCTCAGTGTGTCAGCAGAGGGGTGGTGGAGGAAGGCCGTGGACGGTGTGGCATAAGACTGCCTCGATTCCTCAGTCACGCTCCCAAAGTCACGAGCTGCTTGGCCGGAGGAATTGTGAAGAGAAGAGGCACAAAGCTGACCCATGAGTGCCCAGGGGAGAGGCCAGGAATGAGGCTGGGACTTCTCGGGGAGCCAGGGGAAGGCACATTAGTTTAGGCTGGGGATGGGATCAGGAATTCAACAGACGCAGAGGCAGAACAGGAAGGGTCTTGATTCCGGGCGGAAGGGTTTACAACCCCGTGTAGGTTCTTAGGCAGAAAGTCACAACTTTCTAAGAGAAGAATCGTTAGGACAGAGTGTTGGACTCAGTGCCCGTGTGGAAGAGGACCGTGGCGGCAAAGCTTAAAACCACCACGTGTCTATCTTGCTGACTCCTCACCTCCAGAACCAACACACTGGGTGGCCCTGCTCGGTGCATCTGATGGGACGCACCTGGAAAATGACCAGGACCGGACACCTACCCAGCAAGCGCAGTACGGACGAAGCCACGGCCTCTCCAAGAGCATTGGTGGCTGTGCAGACGTAGGTCCCTTCGTTTTCAAGAGAAACACTCTGCAACAACAGGGATCCATTGAAAAGCAAGGAAATATTGTCACTCAGAGGTCCTCCTCTCTTCACCCAAGAAACAGTAGGCTGAGGGACACCTTTGGAATAAAAACAAATACGACAAAGGCAGATTCCTTTAAGAGCAGGGCCACAGAACCAGATGACAAATACCACTCAGCAGGTTGACCATAGTCAGCAAATGGATTTAATCCCATGTGGTGGGGAAAGTGGCTATTTCTACTTGTATAGCTTTCCTACGGCAGGTGGAACATCCTCATGAAGCAAAGGGCTTTGGTGTAGCGAGCGCCTGATCGGCCTATGTATACGAGTCAAGGAGCTGGACCCCAAAAGGACGAGGTTTCTCTGTCTGGGGAAGGGGGAGGCGGAAGGAGGAGCAGTGAAGTCCGGTGAATGTGGAGGCAGAGACAGCAAATCCCAGTGCTCACGTGTCATAAAGAAGTCTTTGGGAAACAAAAATATCTAATATGGGTCTTTACGCTGTTCGCTGTTTATGTGCCATGATATGTTGTTCCTTCAGGATGAATATAAACGTTCCTCCTTCGGCGAAATAGGTTTCGTTCATTAATGCTTTTGTAAAAGAGGATAACTTCAAGGAACAAAACCAAATGTTGACTTTCAAGTCTGGGTCGATGTTGACAGGTGCCGGGACTTTAAGTAACATCTCCGGACACCAAGGGGAACATGAGGAAAGAATTTCTTCCCCTAGATCTTGAGAAGCCTTAGCATTTTGGGGGTTGTAGAATGCAAAACTCAGACTGTCATTTGGTTAAGAGCTGGGGCATCCCAGACTTCTGAGGATGTCCTCTACTCTTGCAGGGCTCTGGTTAGAGAGACTGTGGCAGACAGGGCAAGCCTTTCCAACAACAAAAGAGACGTTACTACTATAAGCACGACGTTTGTGACGCGCCACACAGTCAGCAAAACGCATGCTCCACAAACACAGTGACACTTTGATTTTCACAGTTACTTCCAGCCTCTTTCTTAAAGATGAGGAAGCCCATCGAGTCAAACTCACCCCGGGACCTAAATACCCAGAGCAGCGCTAACCACATGTGCATATGTCTTTAGTTGTTTCTTCTACAAATACACACACAAGAGAGATTAAACTTTCCTAAGGTCAACCGCCAGTAAACACTGGAGCCAAGATGGACACCCACACAGTATATTCTAGAACGGATTTCTCAACCACATGTAGGTGGTAGGTCTTACATGTTTCTCCATAAATTTATCGCTAGGCATTTAATAGTTTTACTGCCATAGTAAGCAGGTTCTTGAAACACGTATTTTATAGTTGTTTATTGCTGACAATTAGAAAGACCACGAACACATATATTTATCTTGTATCTAGTCATCTTACCAAACTTTATTATTTTCAAGAACTCTCAATTGTGTTTTAAGCTAAACGACTGTAACTGCACATAATGTTAATTTCACCTTTTCTTTTACAGCATTTAAACCTATGATTTCTATTAACTATTGCGCTGTATTAACTAATATCTCTAGAACAATGCTGAGTATTGACAGTTCAGCAGGCATATCTGTCGTTGACAGCTTTAAAGGGAATATTACTAATGTTTTCCCCTTAAGAATGATGTTTATTTTGGTTTCTGATAGTTATCAAATCAAAAATATTTCCTTCTATTTCTATCTTACATAGAAATTTTAAAGTCTTTGAGTTAACGTCTAATTTGCTTATTTTAAAGTTAAAAGATTTTAAGGCTATTAATTTTCTTTTGAGTACAGCTTTGACTGCGCATCTGATTCTTTGAAATGCAATACAACCGCTGCCATTATTTCATTCATTCAAAATGTGTAAACGAAGTGCCTACTACGCGTGAGACACTATGCTGGTGCTAAGGAAATGATGGTGAACCAAGTTCCTCAAGAAACTTCATTTTTTTTTTTTTTTGGTGGGGGCGCTTTGGAGGGAAACGGGTGATCGCAATAAAAGGAGTTAAGGGCTTATGATAAAGGGTGACAGGGGCTACCACTGGCACACGGCAGCTGTATTGACTGCAGACTTCATAGATGGCGAAGATTCCCACGAGAAGGAACATCTAAGCTAATTTGTTAGGACAAGTAGGAGCAGCAACTCATCAAGTGAAGGGTGGCGGTGGGGAGACTGTTTTAAGTGGAGGAAACGGTGTGTAAATAGTCCTAGGCACAAAGGAAAACACATGTGGGAAAACATAAATTGTTTTTTTATGACTGGAGCTTAAAGTACATGGAGAAGGAGTAAGAGGAACTAAAGAGGTAAGCAGGTGCCCCTCAAATGAAAATTTACTGTCCATAGGAAGGAGTTTAGTTGAATTTACTCCAAGGGAAAGAGAAAATGGCTTAACGATTTTTACGCAGTGTTGAAAATACCAGCTTGGTGCCTTGGAAACCTCAGTCTGGCTGGGTGTAAAATGGGGAAGAGGCGGCGGAGGCAGGTGGTTCCTGAGGCAGCTGAGATGAGAGACGAAAGGGGGCAGTGGGTCTAAAGATGAACTTAGTAAATATTAAAGAGGAAAAACTATCAGGACTTAGCGGCAGACGTTACATTAGGGAGTGAGGGAGAGCTGAGATGCAGAGCTGGGCTGCTGGTGTGAGCCGTGCTCGGGGAAGCCTGAAGTTTGTCCCAGCACAACTTCACTGCTCATCAGAAATTAAAAAGGAGAAAAGGAAGGAGGGAAAGGAAGAGGGAGATTGGAAAAAAGAAAGAGAAATACTCCCCAAGATGATTTTTTGAGTCCATTTTGGCCACCTGCTATTCTGATGCTCTATTACGTAAGGGCTTTAAGTCTCTCGAGCCTCTGCTTACAGCACTTGGTGTACCTCGAACACGGAGAGAAGAATTAGGGATTCCCACGGCAATCCAAGGAGTTAGGGGTGAGGAGAGCAGAAGAGCTAGGTGATGGGTGCCTTTGTCGTGATTCTCGAAGCTTTGGCCTTGCTTTAAAAAATGTGCCAAACGCTTGGTGTTAATGGGTGTCTTGCTAGGAGTAGAAACCAGTCGAAGAACTGAGTTCTCCATGTTGGTTGATGGAGGGTGAAAGAGAGGCCACAACAGGTCAGTCCAAAAGGGGGCCAGAGGCAGAGGGCCCAGGCCAGGGCAAGCCCCCAGAACTGGCACAAGCCTATTCCGGAAGGCTTTGTAGGTTCAAAACTCTGGAACGGACAGAGGTCAGAGACTATTACACTTAAACCTAAACCCGAGAATGGCAAGGCTATGCTGCTGAGTTTGCACAGACAGCAATATTCTACCCGAACAAGGAATGTCAGAAAGCGACACAAACCTTGTCAAGTTTTTAGACGTAAAAGGGGAGACAAAGGTCTCCATAAAACCAACCCTGTGACTCAGCACCTAGAATCACTGTCACACATGTGAACTTTCTCTAAGCACTGCAGGGGCCAGAGGAAACTCACATGCGAGCCTTCGAAACACTGCTCTTCATGGCCTTTCCAAACTGCAAATGTTTGCTCTGGTGAAGCAGCTTTAAAATGTCAGGAATAGTTTAAACTTATTTTTCTAACCTCAAAGATAGGCTATTTCTCCCAAGACAGCTCTGAAATATTCAATGTTCCGTTTTTCAGAATGCTGAAATTGTTTTTGGAAGGCCAAAGCTGTGAGGAAAAGTTCAGACCTGGAGGGGCTGTGACACATGTGTTGCAAAGAGTCTGTCCCTCTGGGGTGTCTTTAAAGAGTCACTATTTAAAAACTAATTTCCTCCATCCTTGAAGGGCCCATGAAATCTCCTACACTCTAAAACCCTTGGCCTACTCAGACCTCTCTAAAATGCTCGGGGTTTTTTGTTTGTTTGTTTGTTTGTTTTAATCCACGTGCCATGTAGTTTTCTTCCCGCACGTTTTTGCTTGTTTGTTTGTTTCCCTCGGCCACACAACACTCCTACGATCGTCTGTATTTTTTCTTTTCACATGTGACAACGGAGAGTATATGCTGCCCTTGGTTATCTCGGAGGCACGTGGCATTGCCAATTGATAAGATGCGAGGCAAACCGAAGACAGGGCCAGCCAACCACAAAAGGGGGTCGTCGCCAAAGAATGAAGCAAATGAACAAGAGTTCAGTTTCAGTGACGGAGAAAACATGTCAAAGCTACTAGCGCACTGAGTGTGTTCATGACACTGTGGCATCCATGTGCAGGACGCAATGATCTGTGTGAGGAGCTCTACTCTTTTGGCCATCGATACGCTATCGATACTTTTTAGGTACGAAGGACGATCCATCCGTGATGCCACATCCAGAAGCACCTCCGCATGTGTCCTTTATCGTTCACAGAATTCTCTTGAAGAGCCATTGACGCGCTCTTCTCCGATAAAACGATGCTAAGAGGTTGGCCTCATCAGGTCCCCAAGCAGCTTGGTCTGAGGTGTTAGGGACAGTCTGGGTCACAACGTCATTGGTCCCCAATTCCACAGCCAGGAGCCTCTCCCCAAAGGCTTTCAAAACATGTTTCCTCTGACGTGGAGGAAGTCGTCCTCCTCGCTGACACAAGTCCTCTTCCCGGAGTGGTCATCCCTGACCCCCCAGGAGCCCTGGACTGCTGTCTTGCTTGGGACAAGGCGGTTCTCTTAATTCTGGCAGCCACAGGTTGTGAGCACCGCACAGTTCACTGCTGGACTGGCCTCCAAGGTCTCATGCAGAGGCTGGCAAGGGCCTGTGAGCGATATTCCACATTTGGTCTCCAAATCAAGAACCTCCCATGGTTCCTTGAAGAATAAGGCTCGAAGCCAAAGCAGGTGCAAATCCAGCCCAGACACATGTAGGAGCTACACACGTGGCGTGAACCGCGACTCTGGCATGGAGAATTTGCAAATGATGGCCCATGCGGGGACAACCTGATGAACAGCAACCTCGGTCACCTATCAGCATAACCCCGGGACGTGGAGGAGCAAACGGCTGTGTCACTCAAACGCTACACTAAATGAATCACTTCCTCGGCCGTCAGGCTCCATGGCCTTCGAGTTGGTCCTGCTGCCATCACCACCAAACCCCGGAGGACACACGTGGGCTGCTGTCAGTGGAGCTGCTCGGGTGACAGCTCCTTCTGTTAAATCACTGACTCATCTCCCGTTTCTCCGAGCTGCCCTTGCCTACTTTCTAGGTGGTTTTTTTCTCCTTAGGAACGGTGGGGAGGCTCATCCTCCTGGCAACGTGGCTCTCTCCTTAGAGGAGGAAAGCACGATGACCCTTCCGTTTTACCGGCACCGCCACTGACAGGCGCTCACCCCGACGACGACCCAGGAGCCTCACCGCCTGTAACGCTAGGCTCTCCTGCATGCCGCTCCCTGAGACCCCTCTCCCACGACCCTCTATGACACTGAAGTGAGTTCCTCCTCTGGGAGACTTGGGACACCGAGGAGTCGGTTGCTGACGTACCTGGTTCTACCTTCAGGATGGCGTGGGGTGGGAGGTGACCCCGAGGCCTGAACGGACACCATCCATGATAATAAAATGATGTTAGTATAATATGTGTCAGTCACGAAAATGAATACGTGAGTGTTGAATTATCAAATACATAACTAGGAGGAGGAAATGAATGAAAAGATGGGAAAAGACAGTGGGGCCCCATCTGACCAAATGGCTGCAGCCAGGAAACCCTTGGCCTAACACCCGGGCTAGCAGGAGGCCGGCGTCTGCTACTCCACCTGGGTCCTAGCTCTCACACCGCAGGGCAGTCCTCCAGGTGAGGTCAGGCCCCGGCTCTTGCCTTTACCTGAGCTCCCGACACCGTGTCCCCAAGCAGGGCCACTTCCTAAGTCCTGACTTGGACCTTTCAACCTTCTCTCCAGTTAGACCCCTTAGCTTCCCATTCTGCTCTCTCCAGCCCGGTCTCTTTCTCCATCCAGTGCTTTCGGAGTCACACGGATCTGGGGCTAAATCCTAGCTTACACACTGGTAAGATACATAACCCCGGGTATGGAACCAGCTGCAGGTTTACTCATCAGCAAAACAAAGATAACGATAATATCCTCCTCGAAGGCCGTTCAGACCAACACGTATTAGGTGCTTGAGTTGTTACCTTTGGATGTTGAGTTTTGATGGTTTTTCAGTAGGTTCCTTACTGAGATGCTGCCTGTCAGCATACACACCTTGGCTCTTTCTACATTTAACTCGACCTCTAAATGTCAACACCCCAGCCCTAGCCTGGGGACGATGATGTCCCAGATCTTCAATTCATGACACATCCATTGCTCAATGCCAGAAATGCCTGCTCTCTTGGGTAAATCAGAGACATGGAATCTTAACTTAGTAACTTGAGTGAATGGCCCGACCATCCAACCGTTGGCCATGGATGCGATTTCACTGCGATTTATAACTTCCTGCAGTTTCTTTTCCCCTCTAACTTTTTCCATCCACGCCGGAGGCAGAATGCGCCTTCTAACACACAAACCGGCTCACACTGTCGCTCCGCTTAAAACCCTTCTCGTCTCTCCACTGCCAATAACACGAAGTCCGGGGTTTGAGGATGACATTAAAAGCCCTTCACAGTCCGGTCCCCACTGATACTTCCAGACCCACCTCTTCCCACCCTCCCTCGACCCTCTGTTCCAGGTCGGGCGGATCTGCTTGTGGTTGTGCAAAGAAGCTGAGAGCTCTCGGGGTTCTATGCTTTGGCACATGTGCCATTCTTTTCGCTGCGAATGGCCTTCTTTTTCGTCCCAAGCGGCAGATTGTCATATCGTCTATTCCACAGACCTCCTCTCACCCTGCAGAAGCCTGCACCCGTCTCTCCTCTCTGGGGCCGATGTGCTTTATGAACGTTTATATTTTTTGCTCTGGTTATATCACAGTTTCCTTGTTCGACAGCTGCAGAAACTGGATTTTACTCACA
>NW_011889067.1:393852-395318 GCF_000151845.1 Pteropus vampyrus
TTTTTTTTTTTTTCAAAAAGTCTGTGTAAAGACTTCCAAGGGGTGGAAAATAATACCTCGGGGGTTAGCGAATTTCCACTGTTTGTGGAGCCAAAGGCACACTCTGGGAACGTGGCCCTGGGGTGGAGGACGGCCCGCCGGCTGGCTGGGCGGGCGTGTCCCCAGAGCCCGCCGGTACCTGCGCCTGCGCCATGTGACCGGGCACAGCCGCGAAGGCCTCACCCTGGGACTCTCTGGGTCACGGCCCAGGCAAGACTCGACTGAAGTGGCTGCAATGGCAGCTTCGCCAGTAGAACATGGAAGTACACCACGGGCCCACGCGGGGCGCCGGCAAGGGGCAGACCTTACTTCTGAGAAGCCCACAGTGCCTCTGAGAAGCAGATCAAAGCCGTTTCCACAGCTCCCTCCCCGGCCCTGTGCAACAGACGTGTGTGTGTGTGTGTGTGTGTGTGTGTGTGTGTGTGTGTGTGTGTGTGTCTTATGATACGGCCTCAGTTTGGGGAACACCATGGGGCCGAGCTAGGACTTAAGACTCCATGTCTTAAAGAAGCAGAACAGCCAGATATTAAAGCCAGGTCACAGGAAGGTCAGGCTGAGGTCTAGGCATCTCTGGCAACACCGGGCTGGCCACGTGCTGCCCCACTGGAAGTGACCACACTCACCTTTTACAGGACATCGGATCGTCACGTTTGCACGCGGGGCTGCCTCCACGGTGCCTCCGACCACGACAGACAGATGGTCGTGCTGTGGTCCGCTGATGTGTCTTTCCGTGGCCAGGATGATGGGCGCCTCTTAATTGAAATGGACAGGAAGGTCTGTTAGGTTCAGGCTTCAGGTCCTGGTAAACCGGGTTGCATCTGGTCAACTCTGATGAGCTCTCCGAGAGCAGGAGCAGAGGCCTGGCTCCCTGGACCCTCATGGGAGGGATAGGCCTGGAGGCGCTCAGTGGACAGATGGACAGACGGACGGACGGATGGATGGATGGACGGACGGATGAAGGGATATGGTCAAAGAGATAGCTACAAAGGTACATTGCGACAACCACGACGGATGATGAGGATATTCTGGTGATTTGAAAAAGATGGAATTCGATGTCTTGAAAAAGAAGGAATTCTTATGATAATTTGAAAAAGGAGGGATTCAGAAGTTTGCGAGAAGCAAAGAAGGCGTGGCGGGGCAAGAGCGGGAGCGGGTTAAAGCGGGACGAACAGCAGAGGCACGTGGGGCTCGGGGAAGGCGACACCCCAGAGAGGATGTGGGGGACATCCCTCTTCCAGGCTGGTCTCCCGACCCCACTGCGAGCAGGAGACCTCCCGGAGCAGGAGGTCACCCTTCCAGCTTCATCGCTCACGTGCAGAGTGGGAACAACCACGTTTGGCGTGCTGCTCGGTTACCGTGTATTCTGGGGACGAGAACTGGGGACCCATCCTGCCTGGGTAACCCACGGCCCATTCGCTCCTGGGGGA
>NW_011889067.1:396258-403047 GCF_000151845.1 Pteropus vampyrus
AAGGTCGGGCCTGGTTAGTACTTGGATGGGAGACCACCTAGGAAGACCAGGTGCCGTAGGCGCGAAAAATAAAAAATAAGGGATTGTAAGCTGACCAGGTCCTTGCAACCTGTGAGGTCAACCAAGGGTTGCCTCACCTAAAAAAAATTTAAAAAAGAAAATAAAATAAAAAGGCAAATCTTCGGACTCCTTCCTAAACCTTCTGGGTCAGAACCTCTGGGAAGGGGGTCTAGAAATCTGTTTTAACAAACCCCACCAGGTGATTCCATGCACACTGAAGCGTGAGAGCTTCCGCTCTAGGGTTTAATGTAAAAAACAAAAACAAAAACAAACAAAACCCCAAACTAGGCCATCCAGGTTCCAACAACGGGCGTTACCTGCATAGAGCACGGGAGAAGTCTCCACGTCCGAGCCGAGACTGTTGGCTACCGAGCATCCATACAGGCCCTGCTCCTTCTTTGTGGGGTTCCGTATCTGAATCTTCCCCGTTCCAGACCAAATTATTCTGCAGAACAGAGAGAAAGGGGATGCCGTCACGTGAAACATTTGACTGCTCTAGGACCACAGCAGGTCTCGGAAAAAGGTGACTAAAAGATTTGACGCTGGGCTGGCAGAGGTCCCAAAATACGACCTTGCCAAGTGTCCCGCTGACAGGCAGAAAGACACGTAGAGCAGAGGCTGAAACGCCTTGCCTCTGGGCGGAAACTCACAGGAATGGTAGACAGAGCTGGCCAGCGCTCGGACATCCAGTCTCTTTCTCTCACTTTGCACGAGAACAGACGTTTCTGGGTGGACGTCAAGCTTCGTCTACCACACTTTTCAAAAGACGCATTTGCCACCCTTGGTCTGCTGGGTGTCGACCCCTCATTTTCTGCCTAAACCCTTCCTGACGAACTGCGGGCAAGGGTTTTTCCCACTGGGCAAGCTGGCGGGCTTCCTGCGAGGTTGGCCTGGCGATGGTCACTGTATGGATGCTAACGATGTGCGGGTAACGATGCTAAGGCTACACGAGACTGGGTCTCGACTGGGCTGTTCAGAACCAGGGCCGACTACAGGAGTTCCCCATGGTCCCTAAGTTATTGATATTCATGAATACGTAACTACCAGCTTCAGAACGCGAGTCGGTCTGGGGCACACGAACAGATCAGGTAGTCACTCACGGAATGGGGGAAGGGCAGGGGAGCCTGTTCTGCTGTTATTTTAATTCTTTCTCTAGACCTTCTGGGCCAGGTACTACTTCCTCCCCTGCCCCATAACGCTTTACAGGGACTGTTCTGAGGGCTCAATGCTGTATGTTTCTTCACGAACTCGGCTGGGCCACGTCTTCATTTCCTGTCACTTCACGCTGCCTACTCTATGCTCCAGCCAGAATGAACTTCTAACAGTTTCCAGAACGTTCCACGATCTTTCATCACCCCGAGCGTTTGCATATGTTGTTCACTTCATCTGGAACGTCCTTCCCCGTCTCTGGCAAAGCGCAGCCTACCCACTGAGTCCTGGATCACATGCTAATTTCCCCTGCAAAGCTTTCCCCAATCCTCCTAGAGTTATCTTCTGCTCCCTCTGGGCTCTTTCTGCTCTGGTTCATATATTTAGTTGATGAAATATCTCTTTCTTCCCACTAGATTGTGATCTTTTCAAGAGCAGAGACCAAATCGTATTCACAGCTGTGCATTCTCTATGCTTAGCACAGTGACTTTATACAGCAAGTTCTCACAAACCTTGGATGACTAAATGCATGAATAATCAGAATAGAACAGAATAATGACACAGAATCAATGTGCTGGGAGGAGTCAAAGCCCCTGCAACACACATAGGAAATACATAAAAGTGCCTGGCAATCAAAGCAGCTGAACTGCCCAGCACAAAAGCGGGAGTGTGGCTGAACTCCATTTCCATTTTCAAGTCCCGAGTAAGAGACGGTTCATTAAGAACAAAAACAGAACTAATAACTGAACTTGACAAATAAACGCATCACGAAGTTGTAAGTTATTTCGTGTATATGTTTGCGTGATTTAGCAAGTCTCAAACCCTCTCTTCGGTGAGCAGGTCTCAATTTAACAGCACAAGGAGACGTCACTGACAGAGGAACGGATGAGCACACGTGAGCCTGCGCTGCCAGGTGGAGCCGCCCACGCATCTGGCCTCGATCAGCCCCTGGGCTGGACAACCTGCAGGTAGAGTTCCTCCGGGGGTCTCAGCTTGGGCTCTGCTCCATGACCTCGCTCCCAACAGAGCCGATCTTTCCACAGGCACCACGCCCCTGAACCCGCCCACAACCTTCCCTCTCTGGCTCGCATCCCGACTCAGCGGGCTCCCCGATGCGACTCCGGGCCCACGTGACTTCCTCCACTGCATGGCAGCATCATTCTCAGAAACATGATTCCACTCCCGAGTTACTCGGATTAAAAAGATTTGTGAGATTCTGAAAAGATACGAAAGATGCGGCACGGCGACTCTGCATAGCAAGTTCTCAAAAACCAGAGGCGAGAAACCTTCGTCGGGTAAAGGAAATTAGACATAAGTTGAACAAATTGATGAGGTACGTTTTTGTTTTTTGGTTTTTTTTTTTTAAATGGAAATAAAAATAAATCTGACTCTTTCAAGAGCAAGCTATAATTTGCCATTTTCACCGTGTCAGTGTTTGTGCTGAGAGCAGACGCCGTGGTGGGTAAAACTGCTGGCCCCTTAGCGGGAACCAAAGCCGTGACACCACCGTGTAGCAGTCGTCACCGTATTCCTGACTACCAGCAACCTGCCATGAAAACAGAACACCAGTGTCCCTCACAGACGTCTCTAATGAAGTGGGGAAACTTATTCATTTTATGATGCTTGAGCATGCGCATTTTTAATATTCTGTTTCTGCATGCTGAAGCGCAGCGGGTGTGTGTGTGTGTGTGTGTGTGTGTGTGTGTGTGTGTGTGAACGCTGGCGGAACTAGCTGCGTTCATCATGGATACCACTTTTCTTGAGAGAATGACGGACGGGCAGACCATGATGATTCTTCCTTGGGTATCTGGCAGATAGGCTTTTTAAATGAACAAAAATGAGGTGCCTGATTCAAGGAAAATGACGGGACGGTGTTTGTTGCCGATGATAAAAATCGAACTTTCAAGTGAAAATCAGAATTTCGGAAAACTAGTCTTCTCCCTTGTGACAGCTTCCCAAAGCTCAAAGACTTTCCTGATGACATCGATGGGAGGTGACGTTAAAGAATGAGTATTTTTAAAAATATTTTTAGTGAAACGTGTCAACATGTGGGAGATCTATATGAAGCAGTGAGCCAATTTTTCCCAAATGACCAATGTGTGATATTATGAAATCTTGTGTTGGTAATAGATCCACTCCAAGTACAAGATCAGTCAAAAGGTTTCCTCATGAGTGAGTACCAAAATTCCATTAATATGGTTTTAGATTCCACCTTTAACTAACCTTTAAGAAACTACCACCTGTCCAGTTTAAGTGTAACATCCAAGAATAGACACAATCATCTAAAAGGACTAGAAAACTCTTCCTTCTTTTTCCCACTGACTTACTGTAAGAAGCCAAATTTCCTCTAGAAGCTTCGATTCAAACAACGTATCACCACAGATGGAATGCAGACATGCATGTGAAAGTCCATGAGAATTTTCCTCAGACAGAAGAGAGATTTGCAAAGACGTAAAACAATGCCCCTGTTATCAGTAATTTTTTTAAATATCACTTTAAAAACTTATGTTATTTATGTGAACACGTGAAGGATTTAGTGTTATTTCTAAATGGATAAATAAACAGATATTTTAAATGTTTCTTGGTTTTACTTTCTAATATGGCAAACATCAATAGATACAATCCACATTAACCAAAGCTCTTGGGGATCCTCAACCATTTAAAGGGGTCCTAAGACCAAAAGATTTCAAACTCCTAAGCTAGTGGATCTGAGAGGTTTATCCCACTTCTAAAATTTCATCATATGCCTTGTGTTCAGAGCTCCGGAGCGAAAAATCAAAAATAAATAAATTTGTTCTACCTTTTCACTCTAAGACAGCCTAATGATGCATTATCAAAAAAAACTGAATTTTACCTCAATTTCTTCTGACGTTTCAAGTATTAGGCTCAATGCACAAAAGCAGCGATAAAAATAAAACTTGCATTTTTAAAGTACCTCATCATCTGCAAAACAGCTTAACATCTGCCGCTTTGTTTGCTGCATAATAATCCCTAGAGGCAGATAAGATGCAGCCTGAGCTCTTAAATGCAAATTTTAGAAAAGCAAAAGGTCTATAATCGTACATGTACAAACAGCAAAATCTGGAGACAGTAAAAGATGCAAAAGTGAATTAGTAGTTCTGTTAGTCTCTGTTATTTTATGTAAACCGAGTGAAATGTGATATCTGTATTGTCAGATCACAATAAAATATGACTTCAGATTTTGTTTTGAAGATCTCCAAAAAATTTGATCCGTATCAGCTTATCCTTTTGGGTGAGATGCCCTCCCTGCCAGACTCATGAGACTGATGACGTGAGCTCAAATGAGATTCCACGTGTCCTAGATACGGAGGGGCACTGTGAATTCTGAGTTGCAGCTCCTACACAAAACAAGATAACTGCACATTTCCTTACTTGTCTGATAGCCTTTTATCGACTATTTTTAACTGTTAAGCGCTCTGCGGAGAACACATACATGTTAAACTCAGTCTAACCATATCCAGTCTCGTTATTATGCCTATTGCACTTGAGATAACACGGTTTAATTTAAAAAAAAATTCCAGTGCCTACGTGGAAAACACGTCCTCACATTTTTGAGGTTTTTTTTTTTTCCTAAAGCATCCTGCCGGAAACACATCTCTAGGAGAGAAAATTTGAAAATGTCCTCCAGAAAACTGGAATGACCCTTAAGAAGATATTGCGAACGCTGAATTCTCACTCCACTTACTTGTCGGAGGCCTGTAACAACGCTCCGTCCTTGGTCCACGTGTATGTGGCCTCACCGGGGGTAACGAGCTCGCACAGTATATTGATGACTGCTGTCCTTTTCGTAATGTACACTGTATTGCCGATCCTTGAATTGACCGTTTTATTAAATGAGATCGCGGGGGGCTGGCTTTGCCTCACGAGAACTGGTCCCTTTGGCTTGAAGGTCAGCTTGCCTGAGGTTTTCGCACTGGCGCGTTGGGGGGCACTTCCTGTTTCCCCTCTCAGCTGAGCTGTAGGAGGCGTCTCTTGCCGGATGCCCCCCCACGGCATGCGTGCCGGCTGTGCCTTCGCTAACTCTGCCACCAGCTGATATATCACCTGGGACGCAAGGTCATCGCTGACCTCCCCAGTCTCCATGAGCTGACTCATGTTTCTTATCAGTTCGTCGAACTGGGCCGTGTCCATGCTGTAGGCTCCCTGCTGAAGCGCTGCTTCAAACTGCTCATGCTTCACGCCCCAGGAGTTGGGGTTTCCTGGAGAATTTCGGCAGTGACCCAACAGCGCTCTCAGGAAAGGCTGGTTATGAACGTGGCCGTCATCCGGGTAGAGCTCATTTTTATCAGTCCACATCTGTCTCATTTTGTGCCACGTGGTCCCCAAACGGTCCATCTCAGGGTGCTCCCTCGAGTGGTCCCTCAGGGCCGGAGGTGCGATGAGCCGGTTGTCGGTTCCGATGAGCTTAAGGACGAGGGTGTCCTGGGCGGAGCCTGCGACGCACCGGTACACGCCGCTGTCGGCCGCTGCCAGGCTGTGGATTTTCAGCGAGCCTGACCTGGTGATGCCCAGTCGTCGGGAGTTCTGCAGACAATGGCCATCCTTCTCCCACTGGATCAGGGACTTCCGGAACCGCCGTACGGGGCATTTCATAATCACGGACGTGTTGGGCAGCAGGTAGGCCCTGCTGCCGACGGTCAGCTGAATACGCTTCTCTTCCCTTGTCTGAATATAGACTCGCTGGACACCCAGGATCAGAGGGCCCTGCTCTTCAGCTTCCGCCTTCACCTCTGGCTTGATTTCTGCACCAAAAATAAAAATAAAAAAAAAAAAGACAGAGAGAGAGAGGGAGAGGGAGGGAGGGAGAGAGAAACACAAAGAAATATCTCAATAATGAAAGCTTTTTGACGGTAATCTTTCAAGGCTGACGTGAGCCAACAAATATATCTTTTTTCCTCTTTAAAAACATTTGAGAATTAAAATGTGCCTGACGGTCTCCAACGTAGACTGTCACGGCTCTCTAGGACTTCAGCGGCAAAGCATGCAAGTTTGAATGAACTGCGTGGAAACATGCAAGTTATTTTATAAAGAAAGCCCCGGTTGGGGGAGGCGGGAGGTTCAATGGTGACATATTTCCATTGATAAGGGGATGCTTGATATGCTGGGCGTCCACCACCCGCAGTGCTCGTGCCCTGGGGAGCTGTCTCCCTGACGAGGGGCACCCCTCTGCTCATCTGCAGGAAGGCTTAGATGTGTTCAGGGTTGATTTTGCAGTGAGGGGGATGAGGTGGCAGGCCGGGGGATCTGCAGGTGGCAGGTGGGGTTCCGCCTTAGTGGAGAACCAGCCTAAGTGGCCAGGTGAGCCACAGAGAAGCCCAGTTGCCCCTCCGGCTCCGTGTCTGTTTGCTGGATGGTTGGCCCCGTGGTCTCAGATGTTTCCATGGCCTACCTTGCCGTAGCAATTGCTCATACGGGGTGCAGAGCGGTTACTTAGTGGGCGTGCCTAGGGGTGATCTGGGGTTCAGGCCCTGCCGGGCTGCCAGGCTCCACCGCTTGGGCCAATTCCTCTCTCTGGGGCTTCTGTGAACTTCTTCAGAGCAATGCCTGAGTGTGGTGTCG
>NW_011889067.1:403982-406651 GCF_000151845.1 Pteropus vampyrus
CCTCTGCTCATCTGCAGGAAGGCTTAGATGTGTTCAGGGTTGATTTTGCAGTGAGGGGGATGAGGTGGCAGGCCGGGGGATCTGCAGGTGGCAGGCGGGGTTCCGCCTTAGTGGAGAACCAGCCTAAGTGGCCAGGTGAGCCTCCGGCTGCGTGTCTGTTTGCTGGATGGTTGGTCCCATGGCCTCAGATGTTTCCATGGCCTACCCTGCCGTAGCAATTGCTCATACGGGGTGCAGAGCGGTTAGTTAGTGGGCGTGCCTAGGGGTGATCTGGGGTTCGGGCCCTGCCGGGCTGCCAGGCTCCACCGCTTGGGCCAATTCCTCTCTCTGGGGCTTCTGTGAACTTCTTCAGAGCAATGCCTGAGTGTGGTGTCGTTTTTCTGCTTTGGGGCGGCTGCCTCCCTCTGCACCTGGATGCACCCCTAAATGCAACGCTGGCCAAGCCTGATTAAGCAGGGGTACCATCCACCCTGCATCGTCCCGGAGGGGCTGCAGGCCATGCAGCGGTACCAACCCATCCCTCCGGCTCTCCCGCCGTGCTGGACGTGAGAAACACCGCATCTCTTGGCTTGTCTAGAAAATAAAAAGGTCTTTCTTCTAGATGTCCTCCTTTGGTGCCAGCCTGCCACCTCCAACAAAGGCCGGCTCTAGGTGTCCGAGGCCATTTACGGCAGCTGCCTCTGCCCCTTGCTTGCAACTCCTGCTGTCACTCCAGTCCCATCCGTGCCATGACGGGGAGTCTGGGTGCCATTCTGGGCTGCTGCCCCAGCCGTTGGGGCTGGATGCTTCCACGTGGTCTCACCAACATTCGCCTCCTGCCACTCCCAAGCAGGCTCTGGCTTCAATGCAGCCTTCAGCCTTCCCCTTCCCCTGCTGGAACCCTGGCCCTCAGCACCCAGCCCTGCATGTGGCCACTTGGCTGGACCTGCTTCCCGCTCCTTCCACTAGCACCGAAGCCACGACAAGCTCGGGTGGGGCTCTGGCAAGAACCTGGGCAGCTTTTCGGGTTCTGTTCAGACGTCACAAGGGTAGGAACACAGGTCAACGAGAGGAGGCTGCGAGGGATGCTGTGGGCGTGTGAAGGCCCCTGAGGCCCCACGGAAGACTGCGGACAGCGAGCGTCAGGCCGAGCTGAAGGAAGGGCTCCCACCTACTGGCTTCTCACTCACTTCTCGAGCAGATGCTGTCTGGCTTCTGTGCCCGCCACCCCACAGACGCTCCCTGGGGAAGGCCACCGACGGTCCCCTCGTGACAAGTAGGATACCTCCCTTCAGTATTCTTGCTTGACCATTCCTGTACACAAGGCACTCTTAACCGCTCACTGCATGAGGGAGCCCTTGTTCTGGCCGTCTCTGACCACTGTTCACAGCCAGTACCCCGCTGGCTGTTGCTTGTCCTCAGGTGTCAGTGCTCGGCCATTTTCTCTCTTTACCTTTTGCCCTAAACTTGTCATTGGATGACCTTGTAATTTTAACTCACAACTCCAGGTTGATGCCTCCCAAGGTTACCTAGCCGAGACCTCTCCCCGGAACCGCAGACCTAACTGTCCACCGCTCACTAGAAATCTCTTCCTGGTACCTCAAGTTCGAAAATATTAAATTCTAAACACATTGTCTCTGTCCCCTCCATCCCATCTCAAAGAGCCCCCTCTTCCTATGTTCCTAAGTTCACGGCGTCACCTTCCATGAATCTCCTCAAGCCAGAAAACAGGGAGTCATCCTGATTCCTTGACGTCCAGTGGGAACCTGGCCCTACCTATCACTGACTCTCAGGGCAGTGAGGCTATTAGCACCTATCGCCAGCTCCACATTCAAAGAGGTCACACTGGGAGCTGGACATCAGCCACACGGGGAGTATTTACACCACGGCAATGAGCGAAGACAACGAATGAGAGCTACCTCTCCCCGCCCACTCCCCACACCCAGCCCGGCCCAGGGCTGGTTGGTGAACTTTCCCAAGGACGCCACTCTCTCTTCCTTTAGCTCCCAACTCTAGTTGGGAATTAGGCACTTAGATCGACACCTGAAACAGGCAGAATTCATCCCCCTGCTCTCTCACGAGGACACCACCACGTCCCCTTAACTCAACTCCCTGCCTGCTGTCGGAGTAAACAGACCCGAAGAAAATCTGACCTTGTCATCTCCTTCCCAGGTGAAACCTAAACCTTGCGGCACGGAGTTCAAGACCCTCTACCGCCGACCGCGCCAGCTGTCCCTTCGGTACCACGCATCCAGAACCTGTGTTCTAATCCCACGGAGCTGCCCGCAGCTCCCCTAAACGTACCTGTCCACTTGACACCCCTACCTTTGCCGCCTGATGATGTTTGACGAGAAGTGGGATTTGAACTCGAGTGAGTGACATCTGACCTACGGTGTCATGCTACCTTTCAGGGATTAAGTGCAACCGAGAAAGAGGATGGCAGAGTCTAGGGCTGTGCTGGTCCTTCAAAAATGGGAAGAACGTCAGTTACTAGAAACGAGGGAGGAAAGAATGCGAGTGAGGGATGAACCCCTGAGGTCCGGGGAGAAGCAGGCAGAGGCTATCATTGGACCGTATGGTGCACCACCGGCCCCTAGGGGGAGCTCAAGACATGGGTCCCACCTGCCCGCCACCCAGCTGTACCTAACGGTCAAGACAAAGAGCAAGAAAATTCACTCCTCCAGAGACGC
>NW_011889067.1:406701-411992 GCF_000151845.1 Pteropus vampyrus
TGTTGCTTGTCCTCAGGTGTCAGTGCTCGGCCATTTTCTCTCTTTACCTTTTGCCCTAAACTTGTCATTGGATGACCTTGTAATTTTAACTCACAACTCCAGGTTGATGCCTCCCAAGGTTACCTAGCCGAGACCTCTCCCCGGAACCGCAGACCTAACTGTCCACCGCTCACTAGAAATCTCTTCCTGGTACCTCAAGTTCGAAAATATTAAATTCTAAACACATTGTCTCTGTCCCCTCCATCCCATCTCAAAGAGCCCCCTCTTCCTATGTTCCTAAGTTCACGGCGTCACCTTCCATGAATCTCCTCAAGCCAGAAAACAGGGAGTCATCCTGATTCCTTGACGTCCAGTGGGAACCTGGCCCTACCTATCACTGACTCTCAGGGCAGTGAGGCTATTAGCACCTATCGCCAGCTCCACATTCAAAGAGGTCACACTGGGAGCTGGACATCAGCCACACGGGGAGTATTTACACCACGGCAATGAGCGAAGACAACGAATGAGAGCTACCTCTCCCCGCCCACTCCCCACACCCAGCCCGGCCCAGGGCTGGTTGGTGAACTTTCCCAAGGACGCCACTCTCTCTTCCTTTAGCTCCCAACTCTAGTTGGGAATTAGGCACTTAGATCGACACCTGAAACAGGCAGAATTCATCCCCCTGCTCTCTCACGAGGACACCACCACGTCCCCTTAACTCAACTCCCTGCCTGCTGTCGGAGTAAACAGACCCGAAGAAAATCTGACCTTGTCATCTCCTTCCCAGGTGAAACCTAAACCTTGCGGCACGGAGTTCAAGACCCTCTACCGCCGACCGCGCCAGCTGTCCCTTCGGTACCACGCATCCAGAACCTGTGTTCTAATCCCACGGAGCTGCCCGCAGCTCCCCTAAACGTACCTGTCCACTTGACACCCCTACCTTTGCCGCCTGATGATGTTTGACGAGAAGTGGGATTTGAACTCGAGTGAGTGACATCTGACCTACGGTGTCATGCTACCTTTCAGGGATTAAGTGCAACCGAGAAAGAGGATGGCAGAGTCTAGGGCTGTGCTGGTCCTTCAAAAATGGGAAGAACGTCAGTTACTAGAAACGAGGGAGGAAAGAATGTGAGTGAGGGATGAACCCCTGAGGTCCGGGGAGAAGCAGGCAGAGGCTATCATTGGACCGTATGGTGCACCACCGGCCCCTAGGGGGAGCTCAAGACATGGGTCCCACCTGCCCGCCACCCAGCTGTACCTAACGGTCAAGACAAAGAGCAAGAAAATTCACTCCTCCAGAGACGCCGGGTTTTACTTCAACTCAAGACACTAATTAGGACACATTTCTATAAGTGGAAAAAACAATCACAGTTGGATTTGGCTTTTCCTGACTTTGGGGGGCGGGGTAGGCCTATAAAAAGACCATGTGTTTCTAGTCCAGAGAACAGAGTGGGTAGATTTGAGGTGAAGCAGAGCGGAAGGTCAGAAGGACATTATATCATGCGGCCTTGATATTCCTAGTGAAATCAAAGACACGTTTGTCCACAGAGAAATGGGGCCAGCACAGTAGTCAGGAAATAGCTGTTATGGTGAAACTTCTAGGGGATTCTTAGGAAATAGGAAAAAACCACATTATTACCCAGCTAGATTCAGGTAGCACAAATATGAAGTATGTCTAACCAGCATGGTGATGCCATTTCCTCTAGCAAATCCCAGTAGCTCAGGCCAGGGAACCAAACAACAAACGAAAACCACCTGAAAGATACCAGGGCCAGCGACAGGCAAGGCAAGGCCATCGAGGCAGGGGGTTGAGGAGGAGGGTGAAGACCCGCCTGTAGAATTGGTTAAGTGAGTGGCTCGGGAATGCCGGCTAAGAGGGTTGTTTCCAGCGCAAGAGCGGGAGGTCGGGGACAGGAGGGAGGTATGGAGGACCCAGTGGCCACAGGGAGGCATTAACTAAGCAAGCAGGAGAGAGGCGGCGTGGGGGGAAGGGCAGGGAGCTATTCCAAGTGTCAAGAAGTGAGGAAGTCAAGGGGACAGGGGTCAGCGGAACTGATGACGTTGTCAGAGCGGGATATCAGCGTGCTGCCTGGCTCGTCGGCATGGACGTCGGGTGTGGATGTTGGCAAAGGCTGGGGAAGAAGAATGGACCCGGCGGCGATGCGTCCCGCGGAAGGCGCAGAGTGGCCTGCAGGTCTGCATGTGACGCATTCGCAGGCGTGACGAGAGCCGTATTGGTGCTGGGCAGGCGATGTCAGTGGGAAAAAGGTGCATTGACAGAGGGGGAAGAGGGGACGGTGGGAATGGGAGCTCGGCCCTTGGCCCTGGGATAGGGTGGTGGGGAGAAGGGAGGCCATACGACGGGGCAGGGAGAAGCCACGTTTCCGCAAGCGAGGCCCACGGAGCAAAGGTGACAGAGCGGGGCCGGGCGGGGAGCCTGCGTTCCTGTCTCCGGGCTGCTCCCGTGACCTACACGTTTGGCACGCTAGAAAATGTGGTGGGGCAAAGGAGAAATATTACTGTCTTTTTTCTTGTTTTGTTTTTTTCTCTCCTTAAAACTCATCATTTTCCTCTGCTCTCTGCTGCATGCCATAATAATTTATAATTTCATCTCGTACCGCACGGCATGCCCTAATAACCACGATGGATTCCCACATGTTATTCTGTTATTATTTTAGAGGAAGCTGCCAATATTGCTTTAATTTCCCTCTCCTCTAAGGCAGTTTATGGTCTAGCCACACTGCCATAAAACCATCCACAATTAATAAAAATTAGACCGATAAGCGGCTCAAAGCATGACCCCGCCCCATATGCCACAGACATTCCTGCATTCCGGGACACTGTAAAACTTGGAATGTCAGTTTTTTTGGAATCTCAAGATTTTGAAAATGTGTTCTCATTGTCCATGAATCAGCACAGAGAGGTGGCTAAGACTGTGGGCTCAGGAGTCAGACAGACTTGTGGTCAACAGGTCCAGGGGGCCAATTGGCAGCTAAGATCCTGGGTCTCATACCTTCTCTAACTCTTGAATTCCTCGTCTCTGAAACGGAGACTGTCCCTTTCTCGCCATGTTGTGGGAACTAAATGAGTTAATGCACGAGACAAACTACACAGTAAGTGCTCAATAGATGCTATTTTTTTTTTAAAGGTGATTATTGTTTTTCTTTGTTTCTACGCATTTTTCCAAGCAAGTTGTTGGTAAACTTAGGAGATATCTATATATAAATAATTTTTTTTTTGCTTAAGTGACATTAAAATAATAATTTCTGACTTTTTTCTTACCATAAGCTCAGGAGGGTGCCGAGGTAATTAATATTTTATGGGTGAATAATTAAAGGTGGTGGAAAACAAAGCAGGAAATGGGCCGTGAAGCTGCACGTTCCCAGGATGCCTGGTCCCCACCTCCCTGCACCACCTCCCACCACCACTCTGAGCCTCGTTTTCAACTGCTGTAGAGACACCGCCCTCAACTCCTTTGTCACCCTCCTGCATGACACATCTGCCTGCACATGCGAAGATATATTCTCTCCTGCACACCTAAAATACAAATGCTACTACATACGTATCCGCTTCGGGATATAATGGAACCACAATACGAACCCCTTACCCTAAGCTTATATAAGTTATAGCTTACCAATTATAACTGCTTATGATTTAATTATTTAAAAATTATACTCGAACGGACATTTCCAAAAACCAAAGTTATTTCATGTTCTCTCCCTTGCTGGCCTTAGATCGTACACAAGAAGAAACTTGTCATGGTCAAGTGAGGGGGGGAGGTTCGAGGAAGTAGAAGTCCAGACGCATCCGCTCCGCGTGTGGACAGTCCCTAAAACTGACTTTCCTCCACACTGTACCGCTTGCTGCTTAGAAGAATTCTGACTTCTGCTTGGTTTGCTCGACCCACAGCTTAGAAACGTGGAGATATCCGGAAATCGAGGCCGTCGAGACACGACGACCAGAGAGAGCACACCGTGAAGCGGCGACCGCACGTACTTACTGCTGCACACGGGCATGTGGCACGGTCTTACGAGGGCGGGGCCGGGAAGACCCCTGCACGAGGCCTCGCCGAGGGGGACGCGCTGGCCTTTGGCCGTCAGCCTCTGACACGCCTGTGTTCTTCGCTGGGTTCCAACACCACAACTGACGGAGCACTGCAGGGGGAAACGTGCGAGAGGGTCAGACGGGGCGGGGCGTGTGTGGACAGAGCATCCAGCAAGGGGGAGCCTCACACACGGCTGCGCCAGTGAGCAGCCACTTCCCGGGCGCCCACGTCTTTCCAGATTTGGAGTTTCCCGCTCTTTTTCCCTTCCTTTCTCTCTGAGATAGTAATTCGTTTCTGCTAATTTATTGTCATGGGTTTTTTTTTTTTTTTTTTGGCATTGTAATTGATGTCTAATTTATTTTTCAGCTATTTATTTACATAGTACGATGACTTTGATTTGTTTTTTTTTAAATGATACAGACCTATGACCAAGAATTCGAAAACTAGAAAGGCATAAAAAGGAAAGTTTTTCAAAAAATCACCCCAAACGGCTGTACGTAAAATAACATTACTATTTGATGCGTACGTGCGTAACATCGAAATTTGATCATCACTGTGTGTACGTGCCATTTGAAATTTTAATTAGGCGTATTAGAAATTTTATATCTGGTATGTTCGCCATTTTATTAAGGACATTAGGGAAAAAAAACTAAAGTAAAATTTAAAAAGTTGCTGAATGTGTGATCTTTCTTTCACCGTAATGGATCGATTCCCAAAGAACCTTCTAGAGTTAAGAAACAAGACGAAAGAAACCAACAAGAGATCCACGTCGCTCATTTTAACGACATCTTTTGACTTTTAAGAAGGTCAAGCTGCTGCTAAGAAGGAAGAAGAAACAAGCCCATTTCCATTTCCTCCTACCGCTCCTCCTAACTCCCCTCAGCTCCGCTAAACTATTTAGGTGTCAAGATTACTGATGTTTACTGTCTGTTCGGAAATGCAGTTGCCGGCTGATTGAATTCTGTACTTAAATGAATTATCCATCCTCCCTCGTTGTGATCCGGGTCTGCACATTCCGGATTTTTCCCTTCGAGTCATCCTGGCCCTGTAGGTTTTTCCAGAGCTTGTTAGAATAGCCTTCCCTTCTGCCTCTGCTGCCTTTCTCCATGAACGGCTAGGACGAAAAGAAAATAGTTGGGAACTGTCTTTCCCTGCAAATTGTGTGGAATCTGTTCTCGTCTTCTTGTGCTGAACGCTGCTGTGAAGACATGCGAGGCCAGACGGGGAATTTCTATTAGCTGTTGGCCTCTTTTCTGCTCAGAGGCCC
>NW_011889067.1:413922-415926 GCF_000151845.1 Pteropus vampyrus
AGTGCATCCCGAGTTCCTGCATGTTCCTAAGTACGTGTCTGTGGCCTTTCAACCTGAGGGTCAGGGTGACAGGGTACGCAATCCTGGCTCGCATTTCTTGTCTCTGAGTACATTCGATACATCGCTCTACTGTTCTGCAGTGTGAAGCGGCATTGCTGAGTCTGATGCTAATCCGATTTCCTTTCCCTAGTACAGGACTTGGTGCTTCTGTCTGGATGCACCAACCCATTTTTCTTTACCTTTAAAATCTGGTCATTTTAATAGACTAACTCTTAATATGGAGCATTCTGGGTCCATTTTCCCAGGGATGAGGCGCGTACTTTCCAGGTGGCGATTCGAGTCTTGTGTGTATACTTCTGTCGTTTTGGTTTTTTCTTCCTGATACGCTAATTATATCCATATTTGTTGCGTTTTCTTTCCCTGTCTTTTCCATCTGTCGTTTTTTGCACGAATCCTTTTCATTTCTCCTTGACTCTTTTCTTTCTCCTCCTTTATTTCTCTTATTTACTCACTATGTCTTGCCATTCCTGTGTTGCTTCTGATTTCGTCTACCTTTCTGAAAATGTTCCCCTCACTTTCCTGATTCTTTCCTGAACGCTGTCAGCTCTCTTGTCACATTTCTGGCCATTTCTATTTCTATTTCCGATAGGTTTCCTGAGTTTTTCCTCACTTATTTTAGCTCATTTCGTAACGGTACGTTACATCTTCATCTGTCTCAAGGCCAGCGTTTCATTGCGTTGGCATGTCATGGATGCTTTTATCTCAGAGTATCTTCGTGTGGGGTTTGCCGATGCTCCTCCTAAAATTAAACAGATTTTTTTCCCTGTACTTTTCAAAGCGTACGAGTGGGTTTTTGAAAGCGTTTCGGGGTAGTTCCCCTCCTGTCAAGGGCATCCTCTGGTGTCAAAAAGAGGTGTCTTCTGGAATCTTCCATGCCCAAGGCTCTCTGAACATTCTCCTCCTTCACCCCTGGCGTTCTTTCTCAGGGTATTTCTGAAGTCCTTAAGACGTGAGTTGCTCTGATGCTCTCTTGACTTCTCGAGGCCCCCGAGCAGGGCTGCATGCCCTTCCTCACACTTGGCCACACGCTGGGGCCTGCAGTCTTTTGCCTCAGCATCACTGGGTGGTCTCAGACCTGCCTGCGGAGGGTCCCATTCAGAGGAGGACTATTTCCCGGTGGTAGTATTTACTGTGGCTGTCGGCCTTGTCTGTCCCCCACCCCCCCTTTTTTTTTCTTATCTCTAGCGGCTAAACTTGAAGTTTCTACACAGTTTCTGCCGCTGGATATGGTTTGGCCTCACCCATGTTTATCACTTTTGTTCGAGTTGTCATCTGGGTTCTTTCCTTTCCTGTGGCAATCCTAATTGCTCTATTTGTTTTTTAAAGAGAGGTTTGGGATGTTAAACCGCTGTGCTGCCAGCATGATCTTGCTTCACTGGAAGACTTCTAACTATTCATAAGGGAACTACTGTTCTTAATATACCTTTTAATTCGTGGCATTCATTTTCCGTGGCTTCGACTACCATCTAAATGTGGATAATTCCCAAAATTATAACCTCAGCGCAGATCTCTCCAGAGCTACGATTCACTACTGATCCCTTTGCAGACCCTCAGACTACATGGACTTCAAAAGTAAGTTCATTTTCTCTCCCTTTTGAGTCACCTTTCAAACACGTTCTTTCTCTACTTTTAAAATGAATGTCATCTATATCCATTAACTACCCAAGACAGAAATCTGGGATGTCCCTCTTTTTCACTCATTTCTTATCAATTCAATTACCAAATCTGCCAGTTACATTTCCTAAATATCCTTCAAAACTACTTATTATTCTGTCCCAACTGTTTCGATATCTCGTCGCTATCAATGCCATTTCCTTCTAACGAGGTCCCTCAAGCTCCAGTCCGTCCCTTCCTCCTCTAATATACTGTCCACGTTGTGGCCAGAATTACATGCCTAAAAGCCTGCATTTTACCTCCCTGTTCAAACACCCTCCACCAGCCCTC
>NW_011889067.1:415976-417598 GCF_000151845.1 Pteropus vampyrus
CTGGATATGGTTTGGCCTCACCCATGTTTATCACTTTTGTTCGAGTTGTCATCTGGGTTCTTTCCTTTCCTGTGGCAATCCTAATTGCTCTATTTGTTTTTTAAAGAGAGGTTTGGGATGTTAAACCGCTGTGCTGCCAGCATGATCTTGCTTCACTGGAAGACTTCTAACTATTCATAAGGGAACTACTGTTCTTAATATACCTTTTAATTCGTGGCATTCATTTTCCGTGGCTTCGACTACCATCTAAATGTGGATAATTCCCAAAATTATAACCTCAGCGCAGATCTCTCCAGAGCTACGATTCACTACTGATCCCTTTGCAGACCCTCAGACTACATGGACTTCAAAAGTAAGTTCATTTTCTCTCCCTTTTGAGTCACCTTTCAAACACGTTCTTTCTCTACTTTTAAAATGAATGTCATCTATATCCATTAACTACCCAAGACAGAAATCTGAGATGTCCCTCTTTTTCACTCATTTCTTATCAATTCAATTACCGAATCTGCCAGTTACATTTCCTAAATATCCTTCAAAACTACTTATTATTCTGTCCCAACTGTTTCGATATCTCGTCGCTATCAATGCCATTTCCTTCTAACGAGGTCCTTCAAGCTCCAGTCCGTCCCTTCCTCCTCTAATATACTGTCCACGTTGTGGCCAGAATTACATGCCTAAAAGCCTGCATTTTACCTCCCTGTTCAAACACCCTCCACCAGCCCTCCGTGACCACAGGGATAAACCTAACCTCTCCTTTCTACCTCATCTTCTGCTACTTCTTCAGTGCATCCTATGCCCAAGCCACATGAGACTGAGCAACTCACAAGCTGTGCCTCTGCGTACAGTCAGTCCTGTCCCTGACTCCAACACCTCGTTTGCACTGTCCTCACTCTCCTTTGAGACCCAGCTCGAGGGCTGCATCTTCTATAACGCTTTCTGGGACCCGGGCTGACTTAGATGTTTTCCCTCAATTTTCATAGAGTTCTGTAGATGCGACACCTTTGTGGGACTTTTTACACGAGCGTAAACATTATTTCACCTATCTGCCTCATTTCGTATTCAGGTGTGCGTGCGTGTGTGTGTGTGTGTGTGTGTGTGTGTGTGTGAGAAAGTGTATGGACTTGAATGCACTGGGTACATATTGAATGGGTCAAAATATAAGCGTTAATTGTCAAATGGAGTCTACAAAGAGATTATTCAAGTACAAAAGTGGTTACCTACAGAGTAATTAGTAATAAGAAATGCATAATTAATACGATGTAATAAGAAAAGGGTTAAAGAAAGGTTTGAGAATAAACCTTGAAAGCTGAGTGTTCTTGCATTCATGGAAGGAACCCCTGAACAGAGAGAGCTACTGCCTGTGGATTGAAGACCTTGACCAGCCCACACTAACGCTACAGGATAATGACTGACAGAGTGGACCTTCACCCAGAGCTCGGGTTATTTCCTACCCCCAGCAATGCCAAGATAAAGGTGACAAAATGTCCCAAACGAGGTTCCGGATTTTGTAAAAAAGAGTCACAGATGGGAATTTCTTGAAGGTATTTCTATTCTCAGCACCATTGATAAGTTGAAACTCTCTTATCACTAATATTGTGTGTGTGTGTGTGTGTGTGTGTGTG
>NW_011889067.1:418838-437732 GCF_000151845.1 Pteropus vampyrus
GTGTGCCTGACTGGCCCTGAGTCAGAATGTCCTTGTTGGTCTCGAAGGCTGAGGCCAGCTCTGCTGTCCTGCCTACGTGGGCACACCTGCTCCTCCCCCGCAGTGCTCATTTCCTAGAGAGGTGTCCTTGGCTGGGGCTGGCGGAGGTCTGTGTCACCTCTGGAATTCGCAGGAGCTTGCTCTTTCCCTGATGCATGGTTGCCTAGGGAACTGACCGGCCTCAGGTCCAACCCAGCTCGGGGGGGGGGGGGGGTCGCCTTCTCTTTTGTCTCTACCCGTGCCTCCCAGCGAGACTCCGCACACTGAATGATTTTCCTGTCCTGAGTCTGCAGGTCTGAGCTTCTCTAGAGATCATGACTTCAACACTATTTTGTGTTTCTCCTGACCGTGCAGAGACTCTTGAGGAGAAGAGTATTTACCCACTCGGAGCTCTGTAGGACCTGTCAGCCATCTCATGGCCGCTGGCCTCAAGGACACCGTAAGCCAGATGGGAAGACCATATGGATGCTCAGGAAATAGCTCCCCGTTGACATGCAATAACGATTGTGAGTTAAGGCTGGGAAGCGCTCTATGATTTGAGGGAGTGGAGACTTCACTGCACCCGACTCCCAGCTCTCATCTTGGGGAAGAAAGACTTAGAGGCTGAAACAAAGGAGGAAGCAGAAGGCAGGGACGGTCCAGGTGGGGACGGGGCTTACCTTCGACCAGTCTCCCACGGCTAAGTGTGGAGGGCAGTCGGTTCTGGCACAGGACTTACGAGACGACGCCTTGGGCCCTTGGCACAATCCATCCGACAGATTCAGAAAGCTGCCATCCGTTAACAGCTGCCGGCAGGCAACCCTCCGATGCTGAGTCCCCCCGCCACATGTCCTGGGACACTGAGGAGGCAAAGGGAGGCGGGTCAGCGTGGGACTCTCGCGATTCCAAGCGTGGCGGGCTGGCCATGGAGTCACCAGGCTGTCATACCTGCTGCCATTCTTCAATGTGCCAGCTAGGAGGGCAATCGAACTGATTGCACGCTTGTAAGGCATGGGGCTTCTCATCCCTGCATTCCTCGGCAGGGGTGGGGGGCTCCCCGGGGTGCAGACAGTGCACATCTCGGGTCTGGATTCCAACGCCACAGGTAGCTGAGCAGGGCCCCCAGGAGCCCGTGTGCCACCTGCATCGAAATAAAAGTGGGGGGAGTTGGATGATCCCATGAGTCCACGAGCAACAGCGAGAGCACGGACAATTTCAGGTTCTTCTCCAGTCACCAGACCTCACACTCCACGCACAGCCTGTGGCCACAGGACTCCATCGGTACACGCGACTCAAAGACAGAAGGACGGCGTGAACAGACAAGAAACATCAGGGATGTGTTTAAAGATTTTACCCATCCAGGAAAGTCCAGAGTAAAAAGAAGCAGGTGTCTCCCCGTCTTCATCTGCCGCCATATAGCCATGATAAAAAATCTCGGTTTTGTTTTGAATGGAGCTCCAAGGCAAGGATGATGTATACAGGTGTCAGAAGAAATTTTAAATGCTTAAAAGCTGACACTTCAGGAAATTTTCGGGGCACCTAGATTCATTATTTGGAATACCCCTAGAAAAATTCTTTTGTGTTAGGATCGGATTTACCATACATATTTATAATGTGATTCCTTTCCAATAAGATCTTGGAAAAATTGGGTTTTCTCATGAAACATCTGTGAAAATGGAAAACCTGGGCAGCTGCTTTTCGTGCATATTTCTAAACTACCTTCAAGGAAGATTCTCTCAGTTCAGGCCCCCACCAGAGGCATGAGTGCCTAGTTCCCTACGCCCATGTCAACACAGGTAGCGCCATTTAAAAGAGTCTCTGCCCATCTGATGGGTGAAAAATTGTGCACCGCGGTTATTTCAATTTGTGGATATTTTATTATTAGCAAACATAAATTTTTAACTAGTTCCTGCAGAGACATAACACGAGGAAATAATTTTAGAATGTTTAAAATGTACATAAAAGGGTGGTTTATAACAGTGGAAAGACAGTAAAATTTTTAAATTATGAACTCCCACTCATTACGCCTTTGTGGGAATTTTAACTCACGAATGGAAGACACATTCCTCCACACAGGATTTGCACTTCCTCTGTCAAGGCCGATGTGAATTAATATTTCAGATCACAGAATCCGAATGACTACAAAGCTCCTTCCTACTTAAAGAACTCCTTGTGGTTTTTAAATTCTCGGGACAGCCTTTTTTTAAAAAACTACTTGATTGGGGGTATGACTGATATGTAAAACTACTTTATTGGGGGTATGACTGATATGTATTTAATGCATACGGCTCAGTGAGTTTAGGGATAAGCATACACCCGTGCAACCCTCATCGCCATCAAGGCCACAGACATGTACACCGCCTCCCGATTTCTCCTTCCACCTCTTTTATCATCATCATCATCATCACTATCATTATCGTTTCTATTACCTGGCGTGTGATAAGAACAGTCAATATAAGATCTACCCTCTCAGCAAATCTCATGTGTACCATACAGGATTGTTAGCTACAGGTGTTATGCTGTGTAGACCCCCACTAGCTACTTGTCTGGCATAACTGTAACTCCGTACCCTTCACCGTTACCTCCTCCCACCCTTTTTCCCGTCAGCCCCTGGCAACTGTCATCCTACCCTCTGCTTCTCTCAATGTATTTTAGACTCCAAGTATAAGTGAAATCACACGGTATTTCTCTTTCCACGTCACACACTGGGTCGCCGCTTTAGATTCATGCTTCAGCCGGTTTTGGGTTTTCCCTTTCTTTCTTACCAGCTCCGTTCGACATTTCTTTTTACATATTTCACCCAGTATTTTGGAAGCTTTTAGGAAAAGGACTTTCAGGATGTCTAGTCCATCATAAGGCTAAACCTGGATGCCCACATTTACGTACTGAAATAATAAGTTTAGCAAGTTTGGCTCTAGGCTGAGCACGATTTCCCCTCCATATTCTGAAGATATATCATTCCTGTGTTTTCTGAAAACTCCAGCTGCTAAGTTCTTTGTCGTTAATACGTCTTTCCTGTCTTGTAGCTTCACTGTTATGTACCTAAGTGGGGATCCATTTTCATACACTTCTCTTGATACTAGGAGTGGATGTTTTTTAAGTGTTAGTGAACAGTTTATCTCATAGTTCGCTTCTCTGCCATTAACTACATATTTCTTAACTTGCTTCTCCCCAAATCTTCAATTTTCTCTGCTTTGACTTATTTGACTTCCTCAATGCTATCCTCAAGCCACCAATTCTTTCGATTGTCTATAGTTTATTCTTTTATTTCATCGACTTGCATTTCTAGGTTTTTTAATTGATTCTTTTTAATGCCTATCCTTAATACATCTGCCTATTTCTGTTTCATAATTTCTAGCTCTTCGTATGGATATTATTTATTCATTTATCTCTCCAAAGATCCTAATAACACTGACTTCCGCATCTTTTCTTCAGGTCATTCCTGTATTTTAATTTCGTCTGGAGTATATTCCTCTTTCAGTGGTGCCATCTGGCGACCATCTTCATTGGGACTGGATTTCTTCACGTGGTTTGCAGGCTCATTTCATCTTGCAGGCTCATTTCATCTTGCAGGCTCAATCCAAAGGCAGATTTCTCTCTCTCCACCTCCCTTCCTCCTTTTCTCTGTCTCTTTACACCCGCTGTCTACGGTTTGGCCTCCGTTTGGCCCTCGAGGGTCTCCAGGACCAGGTCTGTCAGGGACAAGTGGCACCGGAAGCACTGCCGGCGCACGGAAGATCCAGTCCCTGAGCCCACCGGTCATCTGGGGCTGTGTCTGGTCACGGGGCTCTCTGTGTTTGTCCCTCACTCCTTGGGTGAGCAGCCTCATAGAAACAAAGGATTCGGGTTGTGATCAGCAGTAGCTTTTTATCTGCTTCCATCACAAAGAAGCGGTGAGCCTGGTCCTTCTCCTCATGAATCAGGAGGAAGGTGGTCAGTCCCGATTTACCCTGACTGCTTCGGGGCCTCAAGCCTGGAAGAACCACAGGCCCAGTTCCACTCACCGCTTCACTCTTCCGTCCCCTTCCTAGCCCAGGTGGCGGTTTTCATGATTTTGCCCTCGATGTGCCATTTCAATTTCCCTGTTTTTATACATCATCTACCATTGGTCGGCACTGGGGGCAGAGTGTGAAATTAAAACACCATCTTCCCTGGAAGCCTATTAATTAGTTATAGTCTAAGTGATTCCATCGAAATTTCCAGGAGCTTTGGAGGTGAGGGAAATCCCCGACAGTAGATAAATATAGGTTATATTTTGATGACCATTAGACTACATGGCTCAATTTTTAGAAGGCTCTTTTGTTTGTTTGTTTCACTATTAAAACAGTTCAGCTTACGTGTGCAACTTATTTGGAGTGACTTCAGGATGAAGTCATCTTTCAAGAAAGTATATAGCTAGAAGGATCCATTAGAGGCACAAGAGACTGGAAATGGAACCATTTTTATCCAGGAAATGGGTAATAATTTCTTACTAAGAGACGATATACTAAATACAGAATTTTTTTTTTTTTAATTCAAGAACCAGTTAACAGTGGGTCCAGAAACACATCACTCTTCCCTCTCGCTTTCCTACTTGCCTCCCCTACAGTGCTGAATCCTGAAGGAGAAGGAGGCTCTCCTTAGAGCAGTGGGATCGTTATGTAACCCTGCATGTTTCTTCAAGCTGCCGGCTCTCTCCTGGAGAAAGCAAACTCCATAAATAGCAGGCACTCAGCAGTTACAGGCCAGGCCAGGCCAGGCAAGTAACCTCACAGAGCAAATAAACAGACAACACCCTACCTTGCTGGAGTCTGGGCTAAAACATCAAATGAATTTGCCTTTGGGTAAATAAAGATCAGCTGACCGTCTGACCAAACCTCAGTGGTAGGTTTCGCCCTGGGGTGATATCTTCCTGCTATTGCCCTTGGAGTCAGTAAATATTTGTATGGAAAACATTACGCAACACCCTGTTCCTGTTTTTCCTACACCACTGGTTTCTAGAACCTAAAACATTTTTGTCAACTTACCTTTATTTTGGCATCGATCCTTTGTCTCTGTTCGGTTTTTTTTTTTCCCCAACCTTCAAAAAGTTTATTAAATCTACAACTTTGAAACCAGGAATAGTATTTCCCTTTGCATAAAAAAACAGACTCTTAATTTTGCTAAGTGGCCAAGACATACTCATTCGTAGCTTGGCAGCTCTGTGAGGAAGACACTGCAGAAGATGACGTGCAAAGAGCTCTGGCCGAGGCACAGTGACGAGGGAAGGGGGGTCCCCATCCATGGCCGGTGCACAAACCAAAGAAAGTCAGTGGGCAGGGCAACTGACAACACCCCGTTGTGAGCTCTAGGTGACGCAAAGGTGATCGCTCAGTCATTCGACAAATATGGATTGGGCACCTGCTGCGTACCGGTGCTAGCTCGCCTGCGCTCCGTCATGTGGCATTAGGTGAAGACGGAGAGGAGAAAGAGAACAAACCTGCCAACCTCCAAGTTTTGCCACTTGGTGTTCATTCACGTGTGATGCACAGGAGAGTCGGGCTGAAGGGGACCCCTGCTTAGCACGGCAGCATCTGCACATCGAAGCAAGAACCTGGCTGGGGCCTGCGTTGAGCAGAGATGGGGACGCGCTGACGTAGGCCTGGCCGATCTACCGGGGTGAGATCTCTGCACATGTGTACTCCCCTTCCAGATACGGTGTGTCCCAGGAGCACAAGACGGCACGTACCTGGGTGGGCAGGGTTCCGTGTTACAAGCCTGGCTCATGGCTGGAGGGCGGTGGACCATGTCACACAGGGTTTCGTTGACAGTCTGCTGCGTCTGGAGGTGCAAGCACACTGCTATCGCTTCTTGATGGCCTGAAGGTGGGAAAGAGAAAAAAAATGCAAGTGACTTAGAATAACTTACTGATGGAAGAAAGGAAACCGATTCTTGGAACTGCTAGTTCTTAAGCCACTGCCCTTGCGACTATGTGGAGTGAGTGCAGGCTGCCTTCAGGGTCGATGTGGGCGCCAACGACTCCATTTTCTGAAGTCCCCCAGGCTTTGATATGCTCTCGGGCACCTTTGAAATCAGCCCTTCTACTCTCTCCCTCAAATGCATGCACCCTGAAACATTAAGGAACATCCCCAACTTCCTTTCTACCTTCAGATCAGTATACATTCCAGATGTGCTCAGAGCTGGGAGGTCCCACAAACGAATCATCAACGTCCCACAAATGAATTGTCAACGTGTTCCTCCCACACACACACAGCAGTTTCTCTAAGAGGAACTTGCATTTCAGCTGCTAAATAACATTTCTCTATATAATTGCGTACGTGCTAAATTCAACGCAGAACCCTTACAAAAATTCTCATTATGGTCCGAGTTCCTGTCCACTCTTATCATAATTAGTAATAGGTCTATTGCCATAGCTCTCATTGAAAAAGTGCTTTGGAGTATGCAAAGCGCTTTCAAGTATATTATTGGAACCTCTCAGAATCTCGAGAGGCTGAAAGAGTGACGTCGTTATCTCCATTCTATTCATTTGATAATAAGGAAATTGAGGTCGAGAGAAAAATTAAGATAGCAGAAAACTGGTAGATTCGAAACTAAGAATTCGATCTCCTGCCCCCTTAATTCAGCAGGCTTTCTTTTGTGCTCCTGGATTCCAAAACGCAAGGCAGCCCACCGGCTTCCCCACGCAGGGCCCGTGCCTCGTTCAGATGTGAAGGCCGACAGGCATATGCGTTTGCTCTGGGGCCGGACAGGTCTGCCTGACCCCCAAAGCCCAAGTCTCCACCACTATTCTGAGATGTAAACAGTTACTGAGAAATCAAAACGGAACGAAATACAGATCAAGCTCTTGATGGAAAAAATCAAATAAAAACTGTGATAGCAACAGTTGATGCTATTTGAAATATGCAAACACATTCAGTTCCATGTGAGAACGTGTGTTCCGTTACGAGACTATGTATGGTTCCTTTTCCAGCTGCCATGTTTCAAGTCAACCATTTTACGATATTTTACAGAATGCAGTATGGGCCAAAAGTATATATAAAATATGTATGTGTGATGTTCAGTTCTTCCGACTAAATTGTCTCCTGCTTTCCTCAGCTGCAATCTTGTGTTCCTGGCCAGGCATGGCAGGATGCAGTCTTAAACCTCCATGCATCTTCCACGAACTTGTTTTTTATAAACACTGGCCACCCTGAGATACAAGGTGACACTTCTACAGCCTCACGACTCTGGTTCTGGTTTGCAAACGTCCAACTTCCTCGGTGACTTTACGGGGACACAGATGTTCATTTTCTAGCAGGCTGCATTTCTTTTTAATCTGAGAAAAATCCCATAGTCTCCCACATATATTTTCCTTTGTAATCAAAATCCTTTAGAAAAATAGATTCGGAGACTATTTTGGCACATTTTCTGAAGACTGAGCGGGTGGGCCTCCAGGCATCAATGTTATCTCATTTCAACCACTGTGGATGGAATTGGATAACACTCATGACAAACTTTTCCGTCTTAAAGCAAGTTACTCAAAAGAATGTAAGCTTAACTGAAAATTTAGGATACTTATTGAGGTAGAATGTATTTTCCAAAGACAGTCACAAGAATAACTCCCATCCCAAAGACTGGACCAACAACGTGATTTTCATACTTTTCACTTCAAAAGGTTTGATCAAACCTTTATATCTTCAAAAGTAAAAATTATAAAAATAAGTTTACTTCATCTTACACGTAATGAAATTTGGGTAATAATACAAGTATGAATTTAGAAGATATAATATAAATCAAGTGTTGAAATTTTATCCCAATTTTTCTAATAGATTCCTCTGGCAGCATGAGACAGCATCCCTCACTTAAGATTTGACTTCTGTAATGTCAAAATAAGAAGGTTATTATTGTTTTTGGTAAAAAAAAATACTCAACACCTTCATTGACAATTGAATTAATGATTAAAGTGTAAAAACACAGACTCTAAGAGAGTAAACAGAGCCAATAAGTGAGCTAATACATTCCCTTTTGTGAGTTGGGGTTTTTGAAAACAAGTCTTGACTGATTCCACCTGCCAAATAACACACACACACACACACAAACGTAATAAATACCAGAGCAATGGAGAAAATCTATAACCATAGCCTATTAGGTACTACCCTGTATTTACTACATTAAGCGGTAAAATAAATATGGGAAAAAGATTTGAATAAGACAATTACGTTGATTCAATAACCAAATAATAGCCTTGGCCCCTAGAAATAGATATTCTACGCCCGTTCTAAGCACTTAATGGAACAGTAACAAAAACTGATACTATCTTGGTCTATTAAAAAAACTGCAATAATTTCAAAAAGCCAGAAATTACACAGGTAATGTTCTCTGACCATTACCAGTGCCCGAATATAAATGAACAATAAACAATGAATCCCCCAAAATCCAACCATGAGAATTTTTAAGAAGGCATTGCCTATAGAACTCCTCGGTCAAGAGTAAAGAGAGCACACACGGCACGAAAAAAGAGACGAGGGAAGCTTAAAGCAACTTGAGACTAGACGAACAATCTGGACAATAATCACAGTATCTTCGCGAAGTGGGTAACTTTTTCCCCAAGGTAATGTAGATTGTGGAATTTACTTAAAAAGCTAAGAACTTGAATTGACTATAACAATAAGCAGGGGGGAAACGAAGGTGATGGTCCGCATGGAGCTGGGGTGCTATTTCTCCTCCATGCTGCCCCCAAAACAGGAACAGGAGGGAAGTTGGACTTAGACAGTTGTGGGAACCAGCTCTTTCAAACTTTCTAAACAGTTAATTTCTGATAGGAAGTATTTAAGATTACTGAAGGGTGCGGAGAACACCAATACATCTTGCAATGCCGTTATAAACCCATAACAGAAAAACAAATAGATCGTACCATGTTATGAAAACGAACAGATCTACTTCATACAGCGTTGCCTATGATGCTGAGTTGAGCATGATGTTTTTATTTCAGAAACACATAAGAAGCACAGACGCATGTACACACGTGTGGATTATATAGATCCATGCCTGGGGCCATATTGAAAAGCCTAGTTAATGTATATTTTCCCCTCTGCTGAATAGCTAGCATGATTGGGTAGGGCTACTATAAGCTCCCAGGTAATTAAAAAGAGGGGGAGCTATAACATGTTACGGACCTAGTGAGTGCCCAAGGACAGCATCATTCTTGATGTCAAAATGCCAGCCTTGCAGCATTCTAGATAGTTGAGTTCTTTTGAGGAGACACTGGTAGAGATTAAGGGCTGTCTAAAGCCAGTTGGCCATCTGCAGGGCATCAAAAACGTCACTGGAGCCCAAGAGGAAGTGACCAATTATCCCAAGAGGAGCTGGAAGAAACTACGGCTAGAGGTCTGTCCTAACGTGAAGTGACGTGGGGAGGACAGAACAGCCAGTGGTAACGTGCCACGTCGGCAGCATCTCGCCCCTCGCGTGGTGGTGGACGAGACCGCCTTCCCGCAAATGGGAAAATGGGAATGAAAACCGAACTGGCCCACCCATTGTCCAGGCACATACTACTAGCCTGTGCTCTTGGGAGACAGACAGCGAGGTAAAAATGAGAGATCGTACATGCAACAAATAGTATGAAATACAAAGAAAAACTCAGATGAGACGTATTCGTGATGTAGAACATTACAAAGCCTTACCACAGGGTATTAAAAAGTAAGCATTTCTTCCAGAAGGTATATGTGCGCACACACACACAATATTACGTGCATGCTTACATACATATACCCTGGAAGCTGGAAACTGAATATGCCCAAATTCTTAATGCTTTGAGGAATTAGAAAAGAATTGTTGCCACTTCAGTACGAAAGCTGACTTATGAATGGCATTTAGACATCAGTAATGACAATGAGTGGATTAATTTTATTCCCTGTATGACGCGATGATAAGTTAGAACATACAAGTACATGATAGCAGGACCTGACGAAAAGTTTATCGTTTTGGAAATCTGCAAATGGCATACATTATTTTTCTATGAGAAACAGAGATGTTGAAGGAACAACTATACATGGAAATCCGATTTTCCTGTGGTTTTAAGTCTTTGCAGACGCACCCTCTCGGCTGCCCAGAGTGAGCGTTAAACACCCACATTCATCACCACACACAAGTGGACTTGCAGGAGCCGACTTCCAAAACCACATTTAAATGGATCGATCCACAGCGAGGTACGTGTCACTGCCTGTAAGCAGTGCCACTGAGAAGGTGAAACCAGTATAACAAAAGCCATGCTCTCTCGAGACGAGGACTATGTCTTATTCACGTCATCTCTTAAGACTGAGCATGGAACCCGGAGCAGAATCCTGGAGTCCAGCACAGAGCAGGTGCCCGGTTCCCTGTATTTATAGAGGATTTGGGTTTCATGCCTGATCTCTTCAGTTTTATGGAATTTAGTTATCTATTTAAAAGAAAACTTTAAGCTTGAACCTTAGAAATTAAAAACATTACTTTTTGCAAAGTTAGGAGACTTATTAAATGTACTTATAGTTGAACCAACTTCCTATTAAAAAAAATGACAATTATATTGTTCATTTTCTATTTGGGATTACATGATGGCCTTTGAGCCTCAGTTTCCCCAGCTGTATAATTTGGGTTACCGGGTATCCAAGGTTCATTTTAATGATATTATTCCAGGATCATACAATACAACACACCCTCACACGGACAAATTGCAGTCTGAGTGTTGAAGGGTTATCAAGGTGAGCTTTGTTCCGATTTGTAACATGTGTCCCAGATAGAAAGAAAGCAGACGGGCACCTTCACATCAGCCATCTGAATCCCGAACTGCATTTTGACACGTGCAAGGCGTTTCTCTTCTCACGGCAGGCTGAAAGGTCCTCAGCACCAATGAGGACAAACTCAGTCAAGTTTCACGAAGCTTGTGTGTGATACGTGAATAGGTCATTCTACTACTCCTAGGTCTATGCCGAAGGGAAGTGAGAACACACGCGAACACGAGAATGCTCAGAGCGGCATCATCGCTCGTAACACCCGAGATATGAGGATCGCTCAAATTCCTGCCCCACGAATGCATAAATAAAAGGCAGTACATCCACGTGATGGGACGGCATTCGGTCACAAAAAGGAATGGAGTACTGATTCATGCTACGATAGGGACGAACCTTGAAAACACCGTACCACGTGAAAGAAGGCGGTGACAAAGGACCACATATCTCGTGACTCCAGTTATAGGAAATGTCCAGAATGGACAAAAAGTAGATTATCAGTTGCCAGAGGCTGACACTGGAAGGGAAAACAAACAGGGAGTGACCGCTTAAGGGTACAGAGTTCTTTAGGGGTAACCTGTTCTAAGACTGATTGTCCTGGTGGTCGCATGATTTCGTGAATATACTAAAAATCACCAAGTTGTATGGTTTACATAAACGGTACGGCATGTGAAATATCTTAACAAAGCTGTTACAGGAACCATCCCAGAGGGGTGAGCCATCCTGGGAGTAGAGCCTATGGCCATCTTCACGGCAACATGGGGGATCCTAACATTTTGGCATCTGGCTGCAGAGATGCACCCTAGCAGACCTGCCCAATTAGATTTCACTGGTCATTTTCGTGGGGCAACTCCGAGTGGTCTGCTGACACCCAAAGACACACAACACGCCACGCTTCCCCAACTGGAGGGGGCGTTGGCAATCAGGAAAAAAAATGAAATCAAGGATGAGGGAGGGCTAGGTGCAACAGTGCTTCTACCCACGGTGGCGTTTCAAAGCGGGGATGAACCTAAATGTCTTCTGAAGATGACTTCTGACCGCGTAGCATCTGACCCCGCAACCCGAGGCTGCCTCGTTCTGCGCCTGACTTAGGCACGAGACGGCCTCTACTTGTTGGTTCTGCATGTTCCTACTTATTTCTTGTTAACCAGGGACCTCGCTCCCTGTCTCACTGATACAGCTGCTTGGGCCAAACAACATAATATTTTTTTGGTCAGGATATAGTCCGACTATCCTTTATCTTTCTAGGATAACCACGATTTAAAGGAAATAAAAGGAAAGGTATCGTTTTCAGTTATTCGAACGAGTTCACCTCTTTTAGACTTTTGCTAATTGGCATATTTGGCTTCACCGATCTAGTAATTTCTGAAACCATCAGCAAGACAAACATAACGGTCCCTTCGGCAAAGGATCCAGTACCTCCCAAACATGTCGCCGAACAAGGGGTAAAGCCCGCATACTCCCAGTCGTAGGTCATCTGGCTGTCCTTCTCATGCAGGGGGACGTCCAGCTCCAGGGAGGCCGGGCTGTCGTCACACGCTCGGAGGAGGCAAGGCCGCTCGGCGGGCAGCCGGGGGCCCGCACACTCCTCCTCCGGCAGCTCCGTCTCCGTCTGCGTGAACGTGAGGAGCACGCGGCACTTGACCTCTCGCGCCTGGACGCCTGGGCCGCACGTGGTGCTGCAGGCTGACCAGGGCTCTGGGATGAACCTGCGGAACACCGAGGAGGTGAGCAATCATGACACAGAGGCCACAAAAGGAGGAGTGACATGCATTCTACGAAGAAAAACGACAGTGACAACAGCTCCATTCAGAGGGACGTCGATCCATGTGGAAAGCTGCTCTTTCGTTGACGCTCAGGCTAAGTACTTCGCAAATTTTCAAATCTTATTAGCAACAGAGGGACTTCTCCACGAGAGATACAAACTCTTTGCATCCATTTTATTATTCAAATTCTGTGCTCCGGCCTTTCTAAAACACCATGAACAGGTTTTCTTTACTGTGTGGTAATAAATAAACCATTCTATAGAGATAACTTCTAACCCGATTTCTTCTATAATGTGGGGATTTTCACCAATATTTATTCAACAAATCTTCATCGAGTTTACCCTTTGTTAACAGGTGGAGTTTTGTTCAACTTTCTCAATATTGAGGCTCTAAATGGTAGGTGACAGATGCTTTCTACTGAGTAGATGGAGCTTTAACATTCTTTTCTATTTAATATATAAATACACTAAACATCTGAGTCTCCTTAAAAATATTAAAGGTACTGTACAATGAGGCCAAATAAAGCACTTATTCCTTATCCTGAGTTACTGTCCACTGAATAGAGGTTGTCAATCTCTGGCCTCCAGGTGGAACCCAGTCCATTCATTTCTGTACAGACTGTCAGCTAAAAATGATCTTTATGGACTTAAATGGTTGGAGAAAAGAAAAAAGGAGGAGGAAAATATTTTGTATCCTGTAGAAACTACATAAAATTCAACTTAAAGGGTCCATCATGAAAGATTTATTGAAATACAGTCACGGCCGCTGGTTTGCCTACTGTTGATGGCTGCTTCCGTGCCACGTGCAACAGACACTGATCCGCCTGCAAAGCTTAAAACATTTACTGTCTGTTCCTCTGCAGAAAATGTTGACTGATTCCTGCACTGAACTTAAAAAACAAACTAACAAACAAAAAACAGATTTGGTAAGGGCATATATATTTAAGAAACTCTGAAGCCACCCTTGTCTCGTGAGAGTTAACGATGAATAGGCCAGAAAAGAGTTCTGTGATAGAGTAGGTTTGGCAAACTCTGAGCTCAGCAACATTCAGCAGGTTTATTTACTGCAAAACATCCCCAAAGATGACGATGCATGAATGCATGCCATAAATACTTAAGAAGGTGCTGGGACTGGCATCATTCCGTAAATTTAAGTACACATCCACCTCTAAGGGGTAACGTTGCATTGAATAACCTCCAAAAACACTGCTGCGGTGTTCGCTGAAGTCACAGGGCTTAGTGTTTAAATCCTCGAAAGATAGGGCTGTCAGGGTCTCTCGGAGTTGTCCGACCTTCTTCCCTAGACAAGCCCTCATTACAGCACATCCTAGACAGCAAAATGGGACACCGTGGCTATATGTGAGCCTAGAAAAGAAATATCAGTTATCTTGGCTCCCAGACCCAGGGTTTGGCACTACAAACCGGGAGCTTTCAAGAGATGAATGGGTCATACTCATTTTAAAGCTAGAAAAGTCAGTAAAAATGGCATCACAGATGATTGTGATTTAAAAAAAAAAAAAACGTAAACGTGAGATGTGCAATTTGAGATGTGCCTCCAAGACCTGCTGACTCCTCAGGCTGTACCCTTGGTGCCACTGTCACCTTCCCCACCTCCACACTCAATACCTCAGCGTCCGGGTGTGGCCACATGGGCCCGTCGCCTTGCCTGCAGTCCCAAACGCCCAACACACAGTTCTTCTGACACCACGTGCACTTCAGGGCCTCAGGTGATGGACCCTGTCTCCCGGGAAACCATCCCTGAGCCCTCCCCCTCACGATACCGTCACGGAATCACTGCATTTTCTGTCCCCACGAGACCGACCTCAGGATGGAAGAAACTTGAATCCGGATCACCTGACATAAAACTGGAGTTCGCCCTACTATCACACGACAGACAGTCACCGTCTGCCACCGAAGAGCTCCGAAGTGGTGGGCGGTTTCTTAATCTTCCTGCACCTGGCTTTTCTCCTCCCTAACACGACACCTCCTCATGGGATCCTCGTCAGAATGAACCCAGGCGATCCGTGAAGAACAACCTGGCACACAAGTCATCCTCCCCGGGAGTGGTTCTTCCTGCAGCCGGTAAATCACAGGTCTGAACTAGAACCCGCTTTGATTTCAGCAAGTACGATCCCCACGGATGGAGAAGTTGAGAAAGCCATGACGGGGACACACGCGGTGTCCCGACCTATCCCATTTCCTTGGTTTTCATAGGGGGGAGACGGGAGAAGGGGCATCACAGCTGTGGAAACGTTGCGAATCCCACAGAGATGACGAAGACTCCAGGGAAGAACTTTTAAAACAACAAGGAACCGTATCAACTGCCGACACATTCCACAGCGGAAAGCAAAGGAGGTCAAAACTACTGTTCCCTTGGCTTAACTTTATAAGCTATCGTTTTTATTTTCCTAATTAAAAAAAAAAAAAAAAAGCCTTTTGAACATCCACTCCCTATGTCAATTCAGAGCCCGGGCCACGGTAAACCACAGAAGCAGAAATATTTATCTTCTCCAAGAGGGTTTGGCAGGCTTTCCTCGGAGGATCTCAAATCCAGCTACGCTCATCCCTCCTCTCACTGTCAACAAGCAAGCATCCCCAAACCACAAGAGACAGTGGTAATAAAAGGACGAACTGGAAGCTGAGCTATGTTGCGGTTTTGCTCGAAAATCGAGGGAAAGAGCTGCCGGATGGGGAGGGAGGAAACTATAAACTTCACACTAGGCAGCCAGGGACAGGCCAGAAACTGCCAGCAGGGTGCATTATACGGAGAAATTGCCCAGAGACCACAGAGGGCGGGGCGGGGGCGGTGGGAGGTGGCCACTCGGGCCAGCAAACAGGTACCGTGGGCTCCGTCCTCCATGCTGGGGACAAAGGAGTGGCATCTTGCAGGAAGAGACAGCATATTAGCTTCACTCAGTGAACAAGCAGAGGAAGACACCAGAGGTCAGAAGGGGCTGGCAAAAAATGCAGGGCTGGAACGAATCAGGAGCCTGACTCGGCTGTAGCTTACACGGTGCTGCCCTTCCCCAGTGTGTAAAATATACAGTATCTCAGACCTTGAAAGGGACAGAGGTGAGCGGCAGCTTGCGTTGGGCAAGGACAGCCAACAGGTCATTGTGGCCGTAGCACTTTGTCCAAGGCAAAGCGAGGACAAGTTTGGGGACGGGGCTGGAAGCCAGGCAGGGAAATACCCTGCTCCGTCTGGCTGGCCGGTGACCGATTGTGACTCTCTGGGTGATGGGGGAACATCAGGATAATTCTGAACGCTGGAGAGAACCAGATCGGTGGCCCAGTTAGCCCACTCTGGTGCTGCGCAGAGGGTGGGTTTGTGAGGGCCAACTGGAAATTCAAAGACTGCTGTAGGTGCTGGTTCTAGGCTCCAAAAACCAACAGCACTGTGTTCTTTTCACTGCCTGACACCACAGCAGCTCTGTGACTTCTCCTTGTAATCCCTTGAGCCACCTGGTACGTGTCAACTTCACTGGTTGTGTAGGCGCCCAACTTAACCACGGAAGGGCTGGTTCCCTGTATCCTCCTGGGATGGTCCTTGGTCAAATCATGTGTGTTAACCTAGATCCAGGAATTATCCCCAAACTCTTAACTGTAACAGACCACTGGGTCTGCCTTGAGTTAGATGATGTCATTTTTTTGGGTGCTTCTCACAGATACTGCCAAAGCAGGATTGCCGAATTGTGAAATAAAGAATTCTAGCCAGCTCAGGCTCTCTAGAGTCGGTAAATCCGGGTCATTTGGATTTGAAAGGTATTGCTGTGCTCCAATGAGTACAAAAATTACATATGTCATGTCAACTAGCTATGCCCTGATCGCCCCCATATAAGGCCCTGGACTTACGTTGGTTCTTCTGTTGCCATTCTGGTCTCTTCTAGTTCTTGTGCTTGTTTCAGCCAAGGTAATTTAGCTTCCACTGGACCTTTTTCTAAGAAAAAAGGGACACAAACAACAAGCTTAATTACTGTTAATCATTAAGGAGCTGGATACATGATTCTTCGTCGAAGATTTTTGTCAACAAAGAGGTCATGTTTCTCAGGTGTGGGCTGAGTCCTTTGGCATGGTACATTAAGTGGCTTCTGGATTGAACCAAAAATTTCTCTTGTGTACTTTTTTGAATGAACGCATTATCAAAATGCTCCCACAGCACAGTTGAATATATTCTCCAAGTTAACATAAAATGCTTTTTGTAAATCAATACCAACCTCATGTTGGCATATTGAAGTTCTTACTTCAACTGTATCGGCATGCTTTCCTTTGCCATAAATTCTTTTTGCCCACTGAATAAAGCATTTAAGGGAGAAAAGCAAGTGAGAGAGGGGTTTAAAACACTGGGAGGTGTTTAAAACACTGGGTGCTTTGCTTGACTCCAACTCTCCCTGTCGCTTTGATGGTTGTGGAAGAGAGTGTCCATCACAGGGACCTACACGGCAAGCTGGTGCCCTTCCTGTCCTCCTGAGACATGAAGGAAGGAACAATCTAGTCGCAAACTGAGAAAAAGTAATCTGGGGCTGCTTCAGGGAAATCACAGACACGAACGAAATGACTATGGAAACACCATCGAATGCAGAAAGAAAGAGAAAAACTTCACCAGTGAAGGTACGTCTTCGGGCTCTGCACTCTGCATGGCAACCTGTGAGCTTTCTGGAGGACAGACGTCACCAAATAAACACTTGTTGGCTCCTTGGCACTGACAGGTGGGAATAATCTTTCTCCCATTGCCACAAAGGAACCACGTGTCATTCGGGTTGGCAATACCTCACTAATGTACATGGAAATACGTCATCACGGCTAGAGAGGAAGGAACTTCTTACCCGTGGATGCTACCCATTCTGGCTCATTCACATGGAACAAATGGGAACTACGAAAGACATCCTAAACGTATCCACAGATCTAGACTGGGGACTGAAAGGGTTCATTCGCTCCATGGCAGGCAGTGGGACACCTGACGAAGACGATCGCGTCCCTCCCTCATGAAGCTCACACTCCCGTGGAAGAAATGTATAAAACATTAGGGAACCGAGAAGAAGGGGAAGCATGGGGGCATTTTCCTGTTCTTCTTTCTCTTCCTTCCCTTCCTTTTCTTTCCCCTCACCCTTTTCCTCCTTTTTCTTCAAGGTGGAAGGGGCATCAAATTATTTTATGTCCCTCCAGATCAATTAATCCCAGAAGTCCATCTTCTGCATCTAGGCGGACGGGTCTCCTGTAATCTGCCAGGAAGACCATGTTTATAAGACACTTAGTAGGTTGAAATATAAATGGCGCAATATTGGAAGAAGAGCTGGAAAACACCACCTGATTTAACTTTAACCACAAACCCACCTTTCGGTTTATAACACGGGATGGGAATGATACACTCTTCTTTGATGTGTAGCTTCAGTTGTGGGTTGCAGCCGCCAACGTGCTGTCCACGATGGTTGATACACAGCACGACCCGGTAACGCAGCCCTCGGCCACAAGTCACTGTGCACTTCAAGGAGGACAAGAGAAGCCAGTGAAAGTCTTGCTCACCAAGAGATCCACAAAGGTAACAGAGTCTCATGCAAAGGAAGAGCCGCTGACCTACATGAATATTAAACACAAAAGATGAGGTCACAGTGCAAGGAAAAAGTCGAAATGCCTGGAAATCTTTCTGCTCAGACATTTTTCAAATTTGAATAAAAATCGACACGACATTATTCAAAACAGTTCATGAGGATGAAAGAAACTTTTCTAAAATATCAATAAAAAAATCAAATTTGGATGAACCACGCTGGAGGATTACCTTCCTCTTCTGTCTGTAGAAATCCATCTTGCCAAACTACTGTGATGGTGAAGAGGCTACCGAAGAATGTTCAGCCAAAAGTAAAAAACAAACAAACAAACAAACAAAAAACTCTAGACATTATCAAGCAATTAAAACTAATAAAAACGTTATGCTATTTTTTTTCCTGAATTTTTATGAAGTCTGTGCTGTATTTTGTTCTTGCTTATAAATGGAGTATTGTCATGTGACATCTAGCATGTCTCTTCAACTTAGCTACATGTGTTTGTGCGTAGTTTTTTTAATTAGACTTAATTTTTTAGGTTTTTAGGTTTACAGGATAATTGAGCAGAGAAGACAGAGTTCCCACATGTCCCCTCACCCCGTATACAGCTCTCCCTGTTAGTAACATCTGGCTTGAGTGTGGTGAGGTTGTTACCATCCATGAATCAACACTAACAGGGCAGCATCGACTTAAGTCCAGAGATCACATCTGGGTTGTTGTCAGCTTCCAAACATCTGTAATTTCTTGCCATTTCTTTTCTCATTCTAAATGAACATTCATTCAGATACCCAACATTTGCGTTTTGCATTCTTTTATCTTAAAGAGTCACCTCCAATATGTATAAACTTGA
>NW_011889067.1:438248-442610 GCF_000151845.1 Pteropus vampyrus
GCCCTCTGTTTTGATGTCGTAAGTGGACACAGTCATGATATCGATGGGTCAGGGGTGGTATGACGGCTTTAATGCCAAAACAAAACATATGGGCAAAGCTTAGAAGAGCTGAAAACATGCTCGGCAGGTTGTAAAGTAATGTCGATTTTCAACCACAGGTCATGGAGTGATTTTTGGCATATAACTGAGGAGTTCAAAGAATGGAATGACCTTGCTCTAATAAAATCCTTCCGCCTCGGTCTACTTATTTACATGAACAAGCTTTCCTAATGTGTACGTGCAAAACAAAACAAGAAATCCACAGTAAAATTAAGAATAAAATTATGGCTGAACCCACATCCTATTCTAGTAATGAACTATTTTTTTAAGCCCTATTCGTCTTCTAGACTCATTTCAGATGAAAATCCACTTTCTGTGTGGAATCATGATTTACCAAAGTTTGAAATATATTTATGTTGTCTTGATTGTGTACTAAAATTAAATATAACTTCATCCAGGGGAACATTAATATTGAGAGCCTTATGACCAAAGGAATTTAAAATAATTCTAACCACTGCACATTTTCTTAGAGAAAAGCAGAATAATGTAAGCAATGAAAGACTTTAAAGCATAAAAGCACATTATATTAGGACAAATTTCTGTGAAGAAAGCGTATTGAAAATGTGAGTCCAATGGGGAAAAAAACGCAAAATATCCAAATTCTTTAGGAAGAGCTTGTTCGTACGTTTTTTAAATGAAAGATGGCAACATGGCATTTCATCCTCCTGGACACCTTTTTTAAAAATGCTGTTACACATTATTTTAAATGTCAGCATTCATAACATATTAGAAATGACCTTTTGATGTTCTTTTCATTTAAACTTGTGATTAAAAAAAAAATCGTTTTTAGGTGTCAACCTAAATATATATGAAGAGATATGTAATTTTCCAAGCATCTCTTTGGGGGCATGTGAACAAAAAAAGAACCAACGACATAGCAAATACTCATTACGGTCTGAGCCGTAATTAACAGCGGCCTGTGGGTCCCATCTCACCTGAGACCAGTCCATGGCGATCCACTTGGGGCAGTCGAAGAGATTGCACGCCTGCATGACCTTGGGCTTGGGCGCGTACATGCACTTCCACTCCTCCACCTGCAGGATCTCCCCGTGCATGGACTCCTCCACGCACACGAAGCTCCGCCTCTGCATGCCGCCTCCACAGGACGCCGAGCACGCTGTCCAGGGATTATGTTCCCAGCTCAAAAGCAAATAAATAAAAGCACGTTATTCATTTGTGGCTGGTGGGTTTGTTTCCAGCTCGCAAGAAGGTTCACAGAGGTGGCCGAGCTCAAGGAGCCAGGGGCATGGAAATGAAGACTGCAGTCTTCACGGCCATATGCCAGCTCCGGGCCCAGGTGTGTAACGCCCTCGTCACCTTCCACGGAGCCACTGTGAGAACCAAATTATTTAAAATGCTGAGTGTGAAAGCAGCTTTAAGCTGTCTCTGAACTATAAAACACCGAAGGCCAGTATTTCTAGAGAATCACAGAAACTCAAAGTCAGAAAGGACCTCACGAGTCATCTAGGCGGGAAAAGGGGTCCAAATTTCTGATCACTTGCGATGCTTGAGCTCCCTCCTCGGCACCCCTCGCCCAAGACCTTCCCGACACCCCCGGTGACGGCAAACATTGCCGTCGGAGGCAGCCTATCCCACCTAATGATTATGGGGCTGAAGTCTGTTCTGCCTTAGCTCTCTCTTTAAAGGATCTGCCATCCATCCTCCTACATTTTCACTACTGCTATACATCCTACAGTCCCTTGCAAACGACTTGGAGTAAATTACGAAAAGTAAAGGCATCACTCACCGAGGAAGAGGCTGGAAGTGGTCATAGGGCATGATCTCTTTGAATCCATCACTACAAATGAAATCGTTGTGACACAATCATTTCTAAATCAATGAGCACATCTATTAATTTGACTAGTATAGATTTGACATCCCAAAACACAGATCTCTTTCAAATGGAAAACTATGCAAAGTGCTATGAATAATTCACCCAAAATTCAGCCAGCATCTCCTTAATTTCCAGAAACATCTCTGACATATACCATCCTCAGTTTGATAACGAAAATATAGGAAAAGCAACCAGCGGCACACATTAATCAAACGGAAAAGGTTCTCTTAATTTAGCTCACTCTCTTCATTCCTTTTATTCACCTAAAAAGGTTATTATTTTGATAAAATATATGAATGATATGAACACTGTCATATAGGTAGGACCTTCAGAAAAGCATTTTATTTCACAGACTCCGTCCTTTGAAAAGGTCTCTATTAATAATCATGGGACTACAGGAAATGGGCAGTTCAGTGACAGGAAATGAAACCCACTGAGAATGCTTCCTTCTCCACTTGCACACCTCCACGAGAGCCAACCAGACAAGATCTGGGCGATTCTGGGACTGGATACTGTGTCATTATTTTAAGATCCTCTAGCAAAGCCAGGAAACCTCCCCAGGCACTCCAAGTCAGCAGGTACTACATTATGCAACAGGAGGGTTCATGCACTGCCTTTACGCTCTGGTGTGAAAACTTGTACTTCCTTGCACAACGCATAGCTATCCTGAATTTAATGTGAACGCTCCGGGAGTCCAAACGTGGTCATGGGTGACCGGACTGAAAAGCTAACAAGGCGAGTTCAAGATATTCGGGAACTGGCACCATGGCGCCTGGAGGAAGAGATCTATAATACCACAGATGCTGGAGATGTTCAGAGAGGTTTACTAGGAAAGGTTAAATATGGCGGAAACACAGCCCACAACAAGAGAGAGCTTGGAGGCGAGGAGCCTAACTCCCACCGACCACGGTTAGCGACGCCGACGCCGGTACCCGCCACCAGTGCTGTGGAAGGGGTCACTCGGCAAGGAGCGAGCCGTGTCGGCTGCAGCCGATCTGTCTCTCCCGAGAACGAGGAGCGCGGGCAGCGGTGCTACCTGGAGGGGCAGGGGTCCATGCTGCACTCCCTCAGCTTGGGCTTGGGCTTCACGTTCTCGGGGTAGTAGTGGCAGTAGTGGTCAGGGACCACCCTCTTCAGGCGGATATCCACACACTCGGCCGAATTGAGCTGATAACCTGACGCGGGAGAAAGGAGATGGCTGAGTGTGGCACCTGCTTCGGTTTCACCTGGCAAAGTTATCCCTCGTCACGCACGTTTTTAAAAATTATTCTTCTTTAAGAAACGGGGCGGTTCTCAACCCTGGCTGTATAACTCAACCGCTCGGGGATTTTTAATGTACATCGATGCCCAGATCCCCTCGCAGTCCAATGAACTCAGAAACCGGGTGGCTGGATCCAGGGATCGGTTTTGTTGTTGTTTTTTAAGGTTCTCAGGCTCTTCTAAGATGACTAAAAGATTGCCAACGACTACTTGAACTGATTACGGTGGTCTCGGAACTTATAACTAAGAAGTTATACTAGAGAGCCCTTTGAAAAACGCTTGGACCTTTGTGCAGAAGGTTCGTTATTCTGTGTCCTGACTTTGTTGTCACATCTTGCTGTCGTCACGGCACCCAGAGACCCTACTTAATGTTTACATGCCCACGTCATGTTGTTTTGCGTGTATATCTGTTTTAACTAAAAAACTGACCCCGTCTTTTAAATCTTGGTCTGTTTTCTACTTTTCTGACTCCAGATTGCATTTTTGAGAGCCACCCTGCTCTGGGCCGTTGCTTCTTGTCTGCTGCGTAGTATTCCACTGCTTGCAGAAACCACAGTTCGCTGTTTGGCTGTTCTGGGTACCTCCAACACCAATTAACTTCTATAACTGGGGATTAAGTACTGTCTATACAGGGAAGAACAGAATCCATTCCCCTGTATCTCCCTCTGCCTCACAGGCCTTTGAAGGGCAAGAAATGAAGGCTTATTCCTAGCTCTGTTAAATTCAGTTTGTACCGACTCTACGGAAAATGAGCATTCTACATGGATGAGCGCTGTAAATTAAAAAACAAACAAACGAACAAACTCACAAAGGGGCACTTCCATTTCCTGAAAGAGCTGATTCCAGGTTTGCTGTCACCACAGAAGTGCCATGTTAAGTTTTTTTCTTTTTTTTTAAGGTAATTTTTCAAAACCAGAATGAGCTCTTCGGGGGGCGGGGGGGAAAGCCCAACATTGAGTTCTCAGTCTCAGCCAATCGGTCTAAAGATCTAAAAATACACTAAAAGGCCTGATTGCCGAGAGGAATCTGATTTTACAAACCACTAGACAGTTTTCTACAAGTCATGGCTTGGATGGAAGCTGAGCATAGAAGGACAGACCGGTATGCATTATAAAAAGCAAGGGCGAAACCACAGGAACGAAAATCCAAATGGAGTCAATAAAATGTCA
>NW_011889067.1:443360-450138 GCF_000151845.1 Pteropus vampyrus
AAGAAAGAGAGGTTTGTTTTTCTGCTGAGTAAGGATTCAAAAAAGAGCCCCACCCTCTTGGAGGTTATAATTTGGGATCCATGAAAGACTCATCTTCCCTGAAGCCGTGGCCCGCATGGGTCTAAGGAAGTGCGTGGGGTTGTGCTTCCGGATATAAAATACACATGAAGAAATCCACAGGTATGTCTCACTCACTCTAAGCCAGGTATGGATCTCATAACTTACCACGACAATGCTAGGATCAGGGACAGCCAAGAGTCATTTTTGACAAAATCAGGTTTAGATTCTGACATGGCAGATGATCCCCGAGTGCCCACTAATCGCCAGGCACTGTCCTGTGCTCCTTGACACAGTTCCTCATCTTGTTCCCCAACAATGCCACAAGGGGGATCATTCTATTTGACCCATGAGGAGACGAAGGCTCAAGAGGCTCAGAGACACCTCAGAGCTAATTCATGGCAAATCCAAAAAGGGGGATCGAGACCCTCTGACTCCAACTCTACTGCTATTCCATGGTGCCGCGTGGCTTCTGGATGTGGACACTGGCTTGCAAAGTCTGGAGAGCTGGACTGGCCAAAGAGCTGAGGTCCGGGTTCAGAGAGATTCGTTGGCTCTACCCAGATCTCAACTCCAAGCCGTGTTTTACCTCGATCAACTTTAAGAGAGGGCACATATTTTTAAAAATTCCCCTTAGAGCCTGCTGCAAAGTCAGCGACTCCAAGATCTGAAGGCGTGCTTGCCTCAGGACGATGCTTATGGTGTTCGATAAAACACGTTTCCCCTTCAGTTGGAACCGAGCGTCAATTGAGAGACGGTGAGAGCTGGCAGGGACCTTAAGATGATCCACCCCACTGTTTAGTTTCCATCGTGATTCTTTTTGTGATCGTATTCTGGTTATGGAAAGAAATATCAGTTGCCCATCTAAGGGAGTAAGAGGATTTTTGTAAACGTGTTTAATTAAATTTTTACAAGGTCCGCTTCAAGGAAAAACTTCAAGTCAATAATAGTGCAGGGGTAACACAGATATGGCACAAATAGTGGAGGGAGTATGGTGACAGATGATACACAAAGACACTGCTCTACAGAGAGATGGCTCTTCTGATCGGGTGCACCGTGGTCTGCTGGAGGGCCTGCTGAACCACTCAGTTCAATGGTCTGTGAACACCTTGAACTAAGTGAAGGGCAAGCAGGACCTTCCTGTTACATTAACTAGCTTCCTTTCGCTTTTTGCTAAATTTATACTCCTTATACTCTAAGGAAAGACAGGGTGGAAATCTAAAGGTTAGAACCAACAAATCTATGAACTTGATCGGCCTGGGCAAGTCGCTTGGTCTCTCCGTTTCTCAAGTTTTCCACAGAAAAATTAAAATGATCCGTGCTTTAAGGACAAAATGATACGTGCTTTAAGAAGAAAAATGCAAGAATGCCCGCAAAACGTGTTTCCCGATTTTTACTGAAAGTAAAGGGTGTTTTGTAAATCCAGTTTTCTCGATTATCTTTAAGAATAAAGGCCAGGGTACATTCGTAAACACCACTGCATTCCAGGCTGCTGAGCGAGACCCCGTGCCATTACACACCTCCACACTCATTTTAAAGTCAGCTTCACAATTGCAAATGTGTCCTTTCTAAATCTGAGCTCTAAATATCTGCGAACAGAGTCTGAGCCTCACCTCCTCCACACGTCACAGTGCAGGGGAAGAAGTCGGTCTGTCTCCACTGATGGCTGATGGGCTGGTAAAAGAAGAACTGGACCGTGCTGTCCTTGGCTGCGGTGTACCTGGTCTGGACAGACAGAACTGCGTTAACACCTCTGCATATACAATGAGCTTGTGCTTCCCGCACCTTCCATAACAAGGCGAATACGCTTCACCTATGCAGACAACCACACGTCTGTCACGACCAACCATGGTACGTGAAGATTCCAAGACTTTTAAGATATGATACTGTTTCCGTTAGATTTGTCACAAGTGGGTGCTCAAGAGATCTACAGCCAATCTCCTAGAAGTCATTTCTTCCAGATGATTCCATGCCCATGAATGAGTTCACAAAACATGTAGGTGGACTTTTTTTTAAAAAATTTTATTTATTTAACGTTCTTTTCTTCCTGAGACATTTGATTATAATGTGCACAAGAGCAGGGACGAAGGCTTAATCTGCGTTTGCTTACAGCATGGCACATAAATAAATTCTTACGTTTTTAGCAATAACATCTTTAAGCAGCTCCTCCTGAAAAATCCTTCTGAAAGCTCAACCACAGACACTAGAGTGCACACAAATATCTGGTGTTTACACGCGAGCATTCTAGGACCTAAGCCTTGGATCCATGCGTGAAGGTTCTCATCCTGTCCTTGGGCCCACAGCTGTCCCTTGTCCCGCTGGTCACTGGCAGGGCCATGGGGAGCTTCAGTGCCAGTAAACTCAGCTGTGTTCTTCCCTGGCTGGGGGTTGGCGGAAATTCAGATTCAGCTGTGACGAAATGTGTCATGACACGAAGGCCAGGACCATTCTGAGCTGGCTTCTCTGAGTTGTTGCAGACAGAGGTGGACGCCCTCTGAGGCCTTGTGCCCCGGAGGTTCAGGATGAAAAATAGAGCAGATGCTCCTTTTCTGCTCTGGGGAGTGAGTGCCATCATGTCTCACCACTTTGCTTCCTCTACCATGTACCTCGTCTTTACTGTTACCCACAATCCCCCGAGGCAGAGGGAGCCAACGGTCCACATCCAGGCGGGACTCTCGCTACAGGGGACGTGCATCCTGGCTATGGGGCAGCCTCTCCGCATTGTAGAAGAAACATCTTGATTTAGTCCCCCAAGCCTGGCCCTGAAAATGCCATGGGAACCAAATCAACTTACAAAAGCCTTCTCTCTCTCCATGAACCTGATTATTAAATCCTACTTTAATAATCAGAAGTTGAACATTAATACTCACTCTTTGCATTCTTGCTAAAAACAGCCCAATCACCAACTACTACCTTCAAACCCCATGGCAAAGAGCTCCTCTGGGAAGAGGATGGTCAACTACACAGAATGGCAAGGGAGAGACATAAACGAACATTTACAAAAGTATATGACTCCTGTTTGATTAGGAAAATGGTTTTATAACAGTGGTAAGAAAACGAATTCAAATTCAACTACCTTACTTGGCCACGTCAAAATAATTCTCAAATTTACGGCATAAATTTTTATATAAAACTTTTTCTTATATGTGTGTACAAAGTTGTACGTATAATTTAGCTGTGAATTCTGGTGACCACTAGAGCAGTATCTGAACTGCTTTAACCAAGACATTTCTTTTGACAGACTCCATTACAGCAAAAATATGTGATATTTCAAAAGTTTCCACCTTTGAGGTAAATGGCAAACACTTAGGACGAGATGGAATTCTCATCAAGAGGCATGATGAAACAGGTAAATTTTCTTTTCCATTGGGCACTATTATGGGTTGAATTGTGTTCCCTGGAGGAAAAAATATATATATGTTTCAGGCCTAACCACCAGAACCTCACAATGTGATCTTATATGGAAATAGGGTCTTTCAGATCTAGTCAAGATAAGACGAGGTTATCAGGGTGGTCCCTAATCCAGTGTGATTGCTGTTCTTATTAAAAAGGGAAATTTGGACACAGAGGCAGATAGCCGCAGAGGGAAGGTGATGTAAAGACAAATGGATAATGTCTGAGACGACAAGAAGCTAGGAGGGGGGCATGAAACAGATTCTCCCTCAGGGACCTCAGAAGGGACCATCCTGCCCACACCTTGATTCTGAAATTCTAGCCTCTGTAACCATGAGACATAAAAGCCTGTTGTCTAAGCCACCCAGTTTATGGTGCTTTGTTACAGTAGCCTCGGAATCCAATGCAGGCTCTGCATCTAAAAACTGTGTCTTGCTGTGTTTTGAAACACTGGTGAATCTATAAATTCAGCCACTGTCCGCACCGCATTGCAAGGCTGCAACCTATTATTTGAAAGAAAGGAAAATGGGCCGTTTCACATCTTCTCGTTCACGGATAAGTCAGAATTCTCCTGAAAGAAAAGAGACTCTATATAGGTAGAGAACAGGAGTATATCTAGAACTTGCGTAGCTGAAAACTACTGGAAAAAGCAATCAGGAAACACTGTCCTACAGAAATGCAAAATATCTAAATGGGAGAAAGATGATAGACAACTGGTATAAAAAGGAAGATTTCAGAGCACGAGGAAAAGATTTTTTTCTGCCCGAAGACGGACATATTATGTTTTAAAAGAGAGGAAAAGCCACCAGCAATCGTTAAAAATAGTTAACCATAGAAAGAGACGTCTTTATCAAAGCCACTTATTAGATTATTCTCATAGGCATATAGTTAAAGCTGATATTCACAAACATCTACTCACACATGTAAATGTTCAGCTAAGTCTCACGGAATCAATAGTGCTAACCCTACGATCCAGTCAACAAAGCAGTGCCAATTACCTGATCAAGACTCTCTACTGCTACTTGGTGGTGACATGCACACGCTCTAGAAGCAAAATGAGACCTCAGGGGCTCTAATCCAAAATACTGACTCAGCAGTGCTGGGACAAAGGTCATCCACGAGAACCAGAGTATTCAGGAAAACAAGAACATGGAGTGAGAAATCTGCAGGAAAGAAGGAAAAGCTGAACTTTCAAGAATGATCCGATCATGAAAACATAGCTTCTTAAGGGGTAGAAAAAAGAAATTTTTGTCTCCCTCGTGCAGTGAGTGGCTAAACTTCAGAATCGGAGAAACGATAACCACATAATAGTCTAGCACCCCACTGACGTCTTCACATCTAACGCTCTCCGTAGGAATATAGTACTTTTCACAGCTCATGTATTAACAGCCCATGGAATGAAGTGTATTCTATGAACCGTGTGAAGCGGGGAAGGAGGTGCCTCGAGACATCTCAGGGCACCCATGACGGAGCCATATGAGCCCTGAGCAAGCAGGGCGGGTCCTCATGTCCTCGTTCCCCCCGGGTTCAACCAGCTCTGCCATTTTTAAGACCAGCTGCTCCTGAGACATGGGGATGGACAGATACACAGTGGAACACATGGCCGTCCTTCAGCCGTGACCTCACGTGCATGTTCGACCTCCCAAAGTACAGCCACGCCTTCAGTGCACGATGGGCTGGGGGCCATAAGGGCAAAGACTGCCTTCCCTCACCAAAGCCCAGCCTGGGAGAAACGACAGTGTTCCAGGTGGCGGGGGAGGGGAACCCAAGTTTCACAACAACGGCCCAGTGTGGGCCGACGCCTGGCTGGTCACATGGCAGGCTGCATGTGCAGCACGGGATGGCGGTCTGCAACTCGCGGATAACTCCACGTGTCCTTCTCTGCTGGCACAACCGACGTCACGCCGAGCGGAGACATGGTCCTTTTGAAGGTACCGGGTCTTTTCATAGGTAAAGTCAGCCTTCGCAATTAGGACTATTTTCTTCCTTTCCTTTCCATTTTGGAGTGAGTTTATGAAAAGGGATAGGACAACCTCCCACTCCTGGACCCTCGCCTTTTCCATTTCTTAGGTATTCTCAGTTTTATCAGGAAAATATCATGTTGGGTCACCTTGGAAATACATGAGCTACTACATTTCATATCCTCTGAGGGAGGATATAAAGATGCTTCTGATTTACCCAGAGAGGGAACACAACAGGCTCACGGTTACAGGGAAAAAGAATTCTTCTGAAGGCACCTTGCGACAGGGGCTCAGACGAGTGCCCACCATGAGGTACTGTCTGGGGGGACAGAAAGGAGGCTAAGGAACCAGCCTGTCTTCTCTGCTCTCCTGCAATAGCACAGAACTGTTTTAGGACTTTGGAGCACGTGGCCACTGAGCACTTCACCAAACTCCATCGAGAAGTTATAAATACAAAAACAATCTTTCCCCCATCAAAGTGACATTTGTTTCTTAGCTAACGAGGTTTTAGAGCAGAAACCTGAGACAGATGGACGATTATTTTTGGAATCGAAGCCAGGATGGAAATAGTAACGGTACCTGCTCCACGTAAAAACAATCATCGGTGACTTCCTGCTGGACGCACGGATTTTAAAATTCAAGATGTGCTGAGCTTCAGGGCCCTGAAGTTTTATAAAGATCACCCTACCTTGAAGATGAAATCCGCCATGAGAGGTCCTGGGATCTTAAAGGTTTGCCTCTCCGAGCCTCTCTGCAATTCAATTGTTGTGTTTTCCACAACAAAAACTCCGGAGCTGTTAAAGCTGTGTTCTCCTTTGTTTCCTTGAAGTGTTTTCGATTCGATAACTAAAATTTAAAGATGAAACTTGAATGAGAGAACTGTCTTTTTTCGAGCTATAACTGACACGACACCACATCAGCGTCAGGTGCATCACGTGACGTTTTGGTATTTGTACCTATTGTGAAAGGATCACCACGGTTAAATCTCGTCAACATCCATCCCCACATGAGCTCACGACTTTTTTCTTATGCTGAGAACTTTCCAGAGTTTCTCTCTTAGCTACTTTCAAATACGCAATACGGTATTGTTAACTGCAGCCACCATGCTGTATATTACATGCCCAGGACTTACGTTAAAATGGTAAGTTCGTACCTTTCAACACCATTGACCTGCTCTGTTCACCTCCCCACCCCACCTTCGGCCACCACGCACCTGTTCTAAATGTGAGAACTACCCTAAAATCATTTTTTATTTCGGAAAGATGTTTTACTACACATACAGCCTCAGATACTAGTACAATATCAACACATCCACTCAGTTTACAAACCTTGATTCATATCGGTGGCATAAATATGGAAGTTTTTCG
>NW_011889067.1:450448-458303 GCF_000151845.1 Pteropus vampyrus
ATATGTATATACATATAGATATATATATCTATCTGTATATATAGATATATATAGATATAAATGATATATATATGATATATATAGATATGAGATAGTTATTAGTCCAAGTAAAGCTATATTATTCCTTTCCTCACCCATTCAGAAGCTCTTAGTCCTTTCTTTAGACAAAATCACAATGAATCTTGAATTTTTCTAAACCTTTTATTTTGATACGATGACAGATTCACAGGAAGTTGCAAAAACAGCGGAGAGGTCCTGTGTATCTTTCATCCAGTTTTACCCGACTGTGGCATCTCATGTAACCATGGCACCGTATCAATACCAGGAAACACTGACATCGGTATCCTGGGCCCTCCAGGCCTGTGCCACGCGTCACTGCAATCACACGTCACCTCCACCACCACACAACTTTCCTGTCACCCTAAAGACCGCCCCCCGGGATGCTACCCCGTGCTTCTCATTTGCTTTCACTCCAATGGAAGTGCTTCCGCACGCTCTGCGGAAAAGCGATCGCCGGTCGTTTCCACGTACGATTCCTCCTTTATTTACATCTCTTTCTTTCTTTCCCCCTTCCTTTTCCTCTCTCCTTTTGTAAATGTCACCGTACTTGGCGGGCCTGGTGAGAGTGAGAGAGGCAGTCAGCTCGGGCCTCGGCGCTCTCCCCGGCTCACTGCTCGGGATTTTCACCGCCACGCTTCCAAGAGGAAGAGCCAGGGCAGACGATTCCCCAGGTCCTGTCCGACCGTGCAGCCTGCACTGGAGTCATTGGTGTTCAGAGTTTCTTTATCCAGCTCAAACATAGGACACGACAGAACCCCGAACTCCACGTGGTCTCAAACTTAAAAATGGGGAGCTGGTAAAACACCAGCACACGGCCCCACGTTTGGAACAGCAATCCACACGCTGCTGTGCTTCTGGCGGTGTTCCTCTGCAGGAATGCGAGCACCCAGGACAGACGGCGTGACCGGCACAGGAGACATCTCCCATTATCCCTGGCAGGCAGGCTGGGGAATTTTCTGGGAAGATTCAAAGGTTGGACATGAGCTCCTTGATCTGCAGGAGTCATTAGTGGTCAAAGAATAATGCTGGCGACTCCTAGACACACAAAACCCCAACCACTTTGGCGCTGGAATCCACGACCACAGTAGATTTTTAGAAAGTGTCAGATTAAATTCATTTCCTAGTTCCAATGAAGATATAAAACTGAGTGTCATAAAGTGAGTTGTCAGTAAAAATGAGATGGGAAACTGGAGGTAGTAAGAAGGCCCCCCCAGATTGGATGAATTAGCCCTCTAAAGTAACAGAGGGAAAACGGTCAGCATTCAGGAAAGTAACAAAACACAAAACGAAGTGGGCCAAAATCCGAGAGAAGGCAGGCAAAACACCAAGTTTCTAGGCTGGGGTCTGGCCCGAAGCGACTCGGCTGGATTTAAGCAGCGTGCAGTGGATTCCACGGCTGTGTAGCTGCCTTACCGCCACGCTAACCCTCCGGGTCACGGCTTGCCAAGTTTCGCCCGACGTGGCACTCTCGCAGGGGTGTGTGTGGGGGGCGGGGGGCGGGTGTGTGTCAGAATCTGGGAAGAAGGAACGCAACGTACGACACCCCTCCTCCACACCGAAGGCCAGCGCGGCTGTTAAGTTTCCTTTGGTGCTTTGCTTTTCCGTGTCACGTCTGTCTCGTGATTCCCGCAGCGCCCGAGACCCTTGGCGACGAGGATCTACGTGAGAAGGCGAGGAGGAAAACCAGTTTTCGGCTGCGGGTGACGCCCACGCCACTCCTCCACCCCTGCACCACGTGCTGATCGTCAGAGAGCTTCATGCCAGTTCTTTCGCGAGGCTTCCAGCTCTCTGGGTCACAGACCCTGGTCACAGGTAAGAGGTAGAAGAGGCAGGTGTTCTGACATCCATTGTGTACAGGGGTCGAAAAGGGGAGAATAAAGACCGGTGCAGTGATTTGATGAAGGTGGAGTTTGCAGCTGCAAATAATTCTGAGAATGTGGCTTAACAAGGCCACGGTGACAAATCCGCAGGACGAGGATTTGTGACAAATCCGCAGGAGCTCACCAAAAGGTGTCCTTTTTGTGGACGGCAAACCTGCTCCTCTGCGGTGCCTGTGCTTCTTAAAATAAATGACAGAAAAGGAGTTTGCGGACGTCGACAATTCAGATGACGCGCTGCCCTACGGGTACATTTGGGAAGCTTTTATTAATTTCGGGCACCCATTCTCACGGACTTACTGCAGCCCTGTGTTGTGACAACGTGTGACTCGTGGCTCGCGACAGCTACACATGCACCCCCTTCGGTTCTTCGAGCTTTCTCTGACCCCTCTGTGGTTTCTGCAGCAGAACAGCTAATGCAGAGTGGAGACCCCCCAGGAAGCCTACAAACGCCCCACGACTGTGAAGGGTTCCGCAGTGTTTTGCAGTGCTGCCCACGGCTGACTTCCTTCTCCTCTCTAGGCTAAGGATGGTTGCAGACGACAGCTAACGAAGAGACACGTCGCCTCGAACAGGTAAAAACAGAATCAGAAACCAAGACCCTCTGAAATCTCCAAATCTTCCCAACTCAAGTCTACATGGACGTCTTTCACTATTTTGATCCACATTAGTTATTTTTCAAAGAAATGATGACTGACGGATGATTGATGCTTCTAACTGCTTCCAGCTGCAGGGCTTGCACTGAGAACGATCAGCCCAGACTTCTTTCCAAAGGCACAAAGGTCATGCTAACCAACCCCGAGAGGTCTTCCTTAAATTCCGAGAGGGCCCCGGGAAGCGCTGTTGTAAATGCATCACACTCGAGCTTACAGCGGAGTCGTACTTTACGGCGTGTGTGCACTTACTCAGCATTCGTCACCTTCGATTGGTCATGACACAGCATCCACGTTTGCATGTATACACCTCCATCTGTGGTCATCAGACAAAGACTTAGAGGACCCCCCCAAAAACTTCTTCCAATCGATAATGGAGGTTTTCCGCTCGTGGCATCGTGGCTTCTCAGGTTTATTGCTAGTGAAATGTTTAATGCTGGTTTTGCTACAGCAATATCTCTTTTGTGGGACCCTCCGGTAGCTTCTATTCTTGAAGGGGTACACTGCCGGGGACTCTGGGGCTGTGTGCTTGCTGGAATGCCGGGGGCCAGACTGAGGGACGTGGCTGGGAAGTTTAGGTCTGGACACTAGGATGTTCAGATCTGCACTAGGATCTGCGGCAGGTAAGGTGGACGTCCTGTAGTTAAATTTCACTCCGCAGTGAAGAGACTGACATCAACGTCACTGGCTGTTTTCGGCCCTTAATCCCGCCTTTTGGAGGGCTGTGGTCCAGGCAGATCTTAAAAGAATGATTTATCACTGCAAAACAAGCTGGATTTCAGGACTCTAACTTTGTTAAAAATAAGAATCCAACAACTAGCTGTATCAATCAAGAAAATGAAACGGCTTTATAGTTAGATGACCAGAAATGTTAAGTCCTTTGCAAACAAACAGCGCTGTGCACCACTTCGAGTCGACTGTGAGACTTCTCAGAAGGAGACGTATCCTAAGCGACAGATCTGTCACCTTCGGAGAGAGGGAAACATTTCTGAACTCTGTTCTTGAGACAGTGCCAGTTTCGAGCATAGAGTTATGTTTAATATGCCGGAACATATATATGCATGTAAATGAATGTCACGCTTCAAAGTAGTCACCTTTACTTATTCTGTTGACCGTCCACTTATTCTGTTTACAGAACCTATACAACTTTTTCTGGAGCTGAATTTTTTGGGAATTGCCTTTCGTAGCATGAGGAAAAACAGGCCCAGTCACGGCATATAGTTTGCTTTTTAAAACATCTTTTTGATGTCACGTAAAATTCACATGCCACACAAGTCACCCATTTCACGTGTCGTTTCACGGGAGCTATGAAACCATCACGACCACCTATGTTTATAACATTTTCGTCATCCCCAAAAGAAACCCCATGCCCACTAGCGGTCACTTTCCTCATTTCCTCCCAAACCATCCCATCCCCTGGGCAGCCACCCATCTACTTTCCACCTGCGTAGATTTGCCTGCTCTGGACGTTTTCTGTAAATGTGATCACATAATCCCTGGCCTTTTGCAACTTGCTTCTTTCACTCAGGATAAGGCACTCGGGGATCTTCTACCTTGTAGCATGTGTCAGTACTTCCTGCTTCGTTGTAGCCAAATCATGTTCCACATTCGCCACATTTTATTTATTAATTCATCAGTGGATGGAGAGCTGGGCCATTTCGCTTCACGGCTGTTACGAATGATGTTGCTATGAATATGCAGCTCTTCATATTTTTAAATCCCAAATGGTATTTAACAACGTGATCGCTCAAATGATTCACAGCGCTGGGGTCTGAATGATTCTGACCTGTTTTCAAAAACTGAATTGGCGTTTACAAGGAGGAGAGTCGGCAAGAGCCGTGGCCCTTATGCCATTTTTAAAAGCTTTAAAACATGTTTTGTCCCCACAACCACTTTAAGTGTAAGAAATGCAGTGGCAATATAACCCTGGTCACCTTTCCAATGACAGTTTCCAGAGAATAGTTCTGATGCTTCATTGCAGAGAAAGCCTTGAATGAAATGACCATACACGGCTGGCTGGAATCATTTTAGTATTTTCGTTTTTAAAAATCAGTCACACTCTTTCAGTCACAAGACAAATAATAAACTTAAGAGTAAATAAAAAGGCTTTCCAATCACTGTTCACTCCCGCTGTCACAAAGATGTTTCCTGATGGCAAACATTAGATCATAATAAACTACGGAATTTCTCTTGCAAGTTTTCGATCTATATTACTGGTGATCTTAAATATTTTTATTTAAACATTCTAAGATAAACTTTTCTCAAAGGACATTTCTGGTTGGAATATTAGTTGTGGATCCAAAATATGCCAACACATACACACAGACACACGCACACACACACACACGCACGCACACACTTAGAAGCTACCAAAAATGTAAGATGCTTCTGGCCCTGACAAATTTTAGTAATTTAAAAATCTAAGTGGCTCAGGGGGAAAAAATGGCAAAATATGCAGCACTTTTATCCAGTGAACCTTGATTAAAGTGGCTCTAAAATAGTTCTAATAGTGTTTTGTACTTTTTAGAAGAAGAGAAAGCTGAACACAGTAAGCTCCTCCACGACCAGGGGGCCAGTCTTGGCAGAGATCCATTTTCCTTCAAAAAAAGACTAAAGAAGTCCAGCCCGTGGCCACGGGGAGATCTTGAGAGAGAAGGGGACACACTTTGGTATTTCCAGTTCCTTAAGATTCCAAAAGATCAGAAAAATGACGACAGGGGAGATGCCACCTGACTTTGGCCAAAGTCCTCTACCATTTCGCACTCGAGGAAAGCAGTGTCTCCCCCAAGATCGTGATATGTCAGCAGCAAAGCTCACCCTCGTCGGCTACATTCGCTGATACGCTTTTGTGCTTTAAACTTGGTTTTCTGTTCCAAACTGCTGAGACCTCCAGCCCACTCTTGAATCCTAGCGTACGCTCCACGTAAAAATAGCGCACGTCACAACTTGATTTCCTTTCCCGTGACGGGGATTTATCCCAAACTGGTATACCTCCCACTGGAGCATGGAAACAGAAAAATTCAGGGTTTGATCTATGTCCCCACGGATATCATGACTATTTCAGAGTCAATGTCCGTGAGATGTTTGTTGACACGCCCATTAACACAAAGAAAGATAACTTTTTTTTTTTTTGAGAATTAAACTTTCAGGACAGAAAACAAGGCTAAGATTAAATTCAACTTACAGAGATGTGCAGGTCCTTTTGCTGTGATTCTCACACTCCGACTTCCCAAAGGAACGGCAATTACATTTTCTTCTCCTAGGAGTTGATACAAGATGAATGTAAAACTTGCACACTGAAGCCCCATAAAATAAGCAAGTCAATCGGAACGGGGGGCATACAGCTCATAAAGCCTAACCTATTTACTATCATGCCCTTCACACACACACACACACACACACACACACACACACACACACACACACAAAGGTAATTGCACCCTAAAGATCCTGGTGCCTGGTGCTCTTACATATTCCAAAATCAATTTTCATGGCCACATAATAATTCAAGCTCATATATAAAAATTTGTCTCACGTGTCCCCTACTTGAACATTAAACCTGTTACTAAATGACCCCAATACTTTATCAGCAATATAAATTCCTTCGAGTAGACATTTTTCATTTGTTTACCTTCTAGAGAACAATTTTTTTGTATGGAAAAACTCTGGGGTGAAATCGTTTGATCAAAGGATGTCACTATTTGTTGACTGGTTTGTAAGTTTTGATTAAATAAAAACATATGTTTATTATTGAAAATTTGAAAATGCAAATAGGCAAAAAGGAATTAAGAATTATCAAGATGTCCCCTATTATGGGAGGGATTAAACAAATAATGGCACATCCTACTAAAGAATACGGCAAAACTGACAGAAGTAATAAGAAACTATCTGACGTGATGTGGAGAGATTGCCAACATATGTATTGATGAATTAAAAAAAAAAAAACAAGATGAAAAACAATTTATATGGACCGTGATTTCCTGAATAAGACACCAAAAGCACAAGTAACGAATGAAAAAAATAAATAAATAAATGGACTACATCAAAATCAATCTTTTGTGCATTAAAGGACATTACCAACAATGAAAAGGAAACCCATACAATGAAAGAAAATATTTGTGAGTCATGTATCAGATAAGAGGTTCATATCTACAATATACAGAAAATTCTTACACCTCAACACCATCACCAAAAAACCACCCGATTTAAAAATGGGCAAAGGATGCAAACAGGCATTTCTCCAGAGTAGGTAGAGAAATGGTCAATAAGCAAATAAAAACACCCTCAACATCGCTACTCATTATGCAAATGCAATTCGAAACCACAGGGAGATATAATTTCACATATGTTAGGATGACCATCATCAACAACAACAAAAAAATAAAAACTCACTACCCCCCCCAAAAAAAAACAAGTACTGGTCAGAATATAAAGAAATCGGAACCCTTATGGACTGCTGGTAGGAATATAAAATGATTCAACTGCTATGAAAAACATTCCTCGAAATTTAAATATAACCACGATCCACCAATTCCATGTCTGGGTATACACCCCAAAGACTTGAAAGCAGGACTCAAACTGATATTTGCACACTCACGTTCACAGCAGCGCTCTTCACAAGAGCCAAGGGTGGAAGCAACACAAGCGTCCGTCACAGATGAGTGTACGAATTCCACGTGGTCAATATATGTGATGGAATATTACTCAGCCTTAAAAAGGCAGGCAATTCTGACACACACTACATAACATGGGTGAACAGGGACACTGGACATTCCTGCTAAGTGAAATAAGCCAGCCATCAAAGGACCAATGCCGTAGGAGTCCACGTACGGGGGCACCTAGATCAGTTGAGTCCAGAGTGGCAGAGAGTAGAATGCTTTGGTCACCAGGTGCTGGGGAAGGCAGGGATGGGAGGGATTATGCAGAGGGTACAGAGTTTCAGTTCTGGAGATAGAGGGTGGTGATGGCCACACAACTACGTGAATGTACATAATGCCACCAAACTGTACGCTTAAAAGTGGTCAAAACAGTAAATGTTATGTAATGTATATTTAACTACAATAAGAACCTCAGTGCATAGACATATGAATTATTGTGATACTACACATAACTTAGAAAGCTTTCCTGAGCTGAAGATAACTTATTTGGGCAGGTCAACTAGGCTTATCGTTCTCTTACAAAATCTCCGTGAACTTGGGCTATAGGGTCTTTGAGAAGCATTTGTCCTGTGTGACTGTGTGTGTGTGTGTGTGTGTGTGTGTGTGT
>NW_011889067.1:458388-461310 GCF_000151845.1 Pteropus vampyrus
ATCTTATTTTAGCACAACAGTCCAAATGTGGGGGAAATTTTTCCCTGGGGCAGAGGGCGATGAACTGGAGCGGCTGGCGACAGCATGCTTGGAGAGAAATGCACACTGCAGGCAGCTGAGCGGGGCTCGGAAAGGAAGCAGCCTATAAGGGGACCCGCTTCAGGCCTTAACATCCTTAAATTCTGTTCAGTTCTGTCACTCTCCAGAAAGTTCTCCTGCCCTACTCACAGGAAATCCTGACCCAGAAGTGTCATGTGAGAGCCAAAATGGGAGGCGGCCCATCTCCGGCCTCCCAGGCGATCCTGGTGCCACGTGTCTGTGACCACGTTTTGTGTGGCACCGATGACTAACGCAAGGGATGTGGTCAGGGAAAACGCCAGGCCGTAGGGACTGGAAGGGAGGATGGTTCCATCGTCACAAGCCTGTGGGCGTTTCTTCACCTTTCTGCAGGAAATGGCACAGCTGTAGCGCGGACCGGAAAGGAAGTGAGAACCCTGCTGAGCGAGGGGACTTTGAGGGAGGGACCGATGGCACCACGTGTCTGTCGATGAGGCTTCGGCGTGCTTTCTGAGGGAAACAGGAAGAAGACTGCGAATGGGCTTTGTGCAGGCGGCTTCGGCTGAGCGGCAGACACAGGAGACGGTAGTGTGAGGAATAAATGATGATAAACTCGAAGCAGGAAGCGTAAACATCTTTCCAAAACCCTGGCAGTAAGGGTAAGTGACAGATCAGAGTGGCCGCTGGAGACGTGGAGAGTTAAAGATATAGACATACATATGCACCAACACACACACACACACGTGCGCATTTTAAAAATTATACTCTTATTTTTAAGATAGAAGAAATTTGGTCATGCTTATGCCTGAATGCGGGGCAGGGAGAGAAAGAAGCTGAGAGAGGTATGAGGTCTCTGAGGAAGCAGAGGGGGTGGGATGCCTTGGAAGGAAGACAGACGCTCACGCCTCTGCCGGAGGAAGCGAGGACTGGGCGGCAGCTGCTGCAGGGCGAGGCCTCTCCGGCGGTTCGTTTCACTGAGACCTATTTACTAGTATTTTTGCAATCTTCTTTAGAGGCGAGCATAGAATCCGTTCTTAATGGCCCGTAAATGCAGTATATGCCCTCGGAATGCAACGCTCAACACATAGCTGTTAATGGAGCATTAATTACATTATGTGGATCCTAACACGTAATTTTGATGGACTTAAGTGTTTTAAAGTCTCTCTCAGTAGTTTCAATTTCTTCTTATATATCCGTAGGATTTTTTTTCTTTATATATTTTGATGTAATGGTATTTGGTCACAAAATTTTAAGACTTTTTTTTTTATTATCAGTGGATATAAAATATTCATCCTTGTACTGTTTTGCTTTAAATCCGGCTACTTCTGATATAAATATTGCGACCATGCTTTCCTTGTCTTACCTGTTACAATGAGCCACTTGCAAATCCCACATGGCCTCATGCTAAATCCCCCCGCAGTCTGGAGCCAGACTGATAGCTGAAGGCCAGGAAGAAGGGAGGAATTGACTGTAATCACAGCAGGAGAGCAGGAGCAGGCTTCTTCTGCGCTTCGGGGAAGGGTACAGACAGACCCTTGAAACCTTCTACCACAAATTCACAGATGGGACTGCCAAGCAGGTCTGAGTCTGAAGGTGATTTAAAATACTATAGTTTCTAATGGTAGAGAATCCAGCGGTTGAGAACATACCAGGTGGAGAAAAGGCTTCTTCACCATTCCATCCTACAATGTTGATGGCAGCAGGTGCGCTTTTGGGAATGTCCAGATTTGCTGGTGGTGGTGGTGATGGTGGTGGTGACGGTGGTGTTGGTGACGGTAGTGGTGATGTTGGTGATGGCGGCGGTGATGGTGGTGGATGGTGGTGGTGGTGGTGACGGTGGTGGTGATGGTGGTGATGGTGGTGATGGTGGTGGTGATGGCGGTGGTGATGGTGGTGTTGGTGACGGTGGTGATGATGTTGGTGATGGTGGTGGTGATGGCGGTGGTGATGGTGGTGTTGGTAATGGTAGTGGTGATGTTGGTGATGGCGGCGGTGATGGCGGCGGTGAAGGCGGTGGTGTTGGTGACGGCGGTGGTGATGTTGGTGATGGTGGCGGTGATGGCGGTGGATGGTGGTGGTGTTGGTGACGGTGGTGGTGATGTTGGTGGTGATGGTGGTGGTGGTAACTGCTGAACACTTTCATTATTTGGAACTATTCTAAAAGTTTTAATTAAAATTTGGAGTAAGAGATCTTTGATACTGCTAGCCACTATGCCGTCTTCCGGAGTCCCCTCTTGTCACTCTTTCAAGTCTTTTGCATTATTTTCAGTTCATAAACTACTGTGAGAGTCAACAGGGAATAGTGGATAAGCTCACAGCCTGTGGAGCCAGAAAACCTGGATGGACGATCAGCTCTCCTGCTCACAACTGTTGTATGTGACCTTGGGCACATTTCTTGCCCTCTCTGTCGGTCTGTTATGTCTACAAGAATATTTGTTTCAAGCGGTTATTGAGGTAATATGGGACAAGGACTTAGAAGACAACTTAACTACCCTGCTGAGTGCTTGCTCTGCCCCTAGACAGGATGCTAAGTAACCTGAGATAAATTACCTCATTCATTCTAATAAAAACCCCTTTCTACAATTATGAAAACCGAAGTTTTGCAAGTTTAAGTAACTTGCCCAAGATCACATTTCCTAATCAGTAGAGCTGGGTTCAGAGCTAAAGTTGACACTCTTAAGCCTTCTACCGTGAGACCACGTTATAACTGTATTCACCGAAACTCACCATCACACATCCGTTCATTACTGACATTCATTTTATGGGTATCACTTGCTTGATTTCGCAATCACTGGGTGGACATCGGGGCCCATTAAGTTTGCTCCACTCGCTCCCCTCCCACACATAAATGCTCAAGTCCAGCTG
>NW_011889067.1:461835-468192 GCF_000151845.1 Pteropus vampyrus
ACACACACACACACACACACACACACACACACACACCCCTTTCTCCCACTCCTCATTCTCAAGAAATCAAGTTTTTTGTTTTGTTTTGTTTTGTTTTTTAAAAGGAAGAAAGGGATCAGAATGCAGGCTAATGCTAATAGTAACAACAACCCTATGGAAACATTGCAAATAACACGTATTTTCCTTTAAAATGAGAGAACGGGTGTGAAAGCATTTTGTCAACGGAAAAACAGTGGTATCTGTTAATGCTTTCACACACCCGTCACTACTGGTATCATCTGGACTAAAACAAGTTAGCTCCTGTGCCACCGCAGAGAACAGGGGCCGACAACTTTTCGAAAGTAAGGTAGTCAAGTTTGATTCGAGCTCACCTGTCACTCTACGGGGACAAAGGGAGATTATGGAAAGGGAAAGAAGAAAATTCGAAATGTGACTACACGGATGCCACACCGGGAGGTCTGTCTATACACTGCCTTTTGCCAGTCAAGTTGGGATCAATAAAACATGCCAATCGGCAAAGGTCGGGAAAAGTGACCATCAGAAATTAACCACCATTTTTCAAAAAGAGGAAGAACAGGGCCGAAATCTGACCTGGCTGAAAGCTGAAGGGCTGATTAGCATACCACACCTGCTCCGCCCTGAGCTGCCATGCTACACCTGGACATCTATTATCGTTAAATCTGCAAAGGAATGACCTGAGCCTTTAGTCCTGCTGTCTGTGCAGAGACACCTGCTCCCATCCTGGAGGTGCGTTAATTTGCTGTCTTAAGATGCCTGCTCCTCAAAAGAGCATGGTAACGGGCAGGCGCCGACAGCAACGCACACTTCCGAGCTCATCTCTGGGACCAGCTTTCGAGCGGTAGAGGGGACGATGCTACGTGCAGCCTCTCACAACCGCTTCCTGTCCAGATGTTCCCCAGACTCTTCTTCTCTGCCCGTGACGCTGCATCTAAGAATTCAAGAGCCTGGTGAAGGTTAACTGCTCATCTGCCTTCTGAGTCTATAGTGGGACGGAGGGGTTCAGAACATATCTCCCCCCAATATGCCACTTCGGCATATTGATTATTTTGAATGCAAGGTACTTCAGAAACAGTGGTGCAAGAAGGACCCTCCGGCCCTCCTGTGTCCCTCTGAAGGCAGGAGATGCATGTTCCACGTGAAATGAAAGGGCCCTTCCTGTACCGGAGGGTAGCAAGCACATGGTTGCTTAGAAACCGTGAGACTTTGAACCATTTCACCGATTCGATTGCTACATTTGTCAAACGAGAGGCTGCAACGGCCCCTTCTCTGTAGGATGATGGTGACGAATAAATCATCTCATACAAGAAAAGTATTTAGCACCGTGCCTGGCACAGTAGAGGCGCGTACAGCCCGTGGAGGCTGCGGTTACTCCCCTCGCCCTAACAACTACCATTCTTAAATAATCCCAGAGCTCTCATCCGGGGATTCGTAGTGGATGTCGGGTCTCCCGGGTGACTCCAGGTGTGGCAGAGCTTGGAAGTCAAAAGGCTGCCTCTGTCTTTACTCACAGTGAGCAGCTGATCTAAGTGGATTCCCCCGTTCTGCTCCACTCAAGCCAACCTGCTTTCACTGATAACCTACGAGGTGCCAGGTATCGGACTAGCTGTGAGAGGCCCTGGGTGAGGTCAGGGCACGCACGAAATCCCTCCCACGCAGGTCGTGATAGCGGCACACGAAAAGGGATTCAAGTGGTAGTGACTGAGAGATAAGATGGGATTTCACAGCAGCTCCCTCTGATTGTATATAAAAATAAATTCCCTGGGCCCTTTAAGAATAAAAACAAGCCATCTCTGTCAAACTTTTTCATTATAGCTTTAGAAAATGTCATCGTATAAGATCCTGGGTCTTATTTCTTTGCCCTCCATTAAAATCCCAAGATCTGTTTCTAAAAAAGAAGCGGGGAAGGCGGGGGGGAGGGAAGGGGATAGATTACAAATATACTCCACACACTTTCAGAGCCTTAGGCTCTCAGCACGCAGACGAAAACACCAAGGTCCTGCTCCGTGAGCACCTCGCCTGAGATCACAGGTGGCAGACGGGACAGGCGGTGACCCCCGTCTCCGGCCTCCGGTTTAGCTCTGCCACACAGGGGTGAGTCCCCCTGAAACCCTAACGGAAAGCGGCATCGTCTCCAGCGAGGAGCCCGTGTTCATTCCTTTGACATTTATTGAGCTGCCATGACGTGCTCATTCTGCATGAGCCCTGGGAGTAAAACCATGACGGTGATGGACCTGGTCTCTCCTCGTGCGATGCCTGACTAGCGGGGGAGATCGATTAAGGAGGCTGATGAACACACGGAACCGGTACTTCTTGCAATAAAGGTTTAGCGGGAAAGAGAAAAGGGAAGGCCTGACTTCAGGGACATCGGTCAAAGAGAGCCCCACTGAGATGGGGACGCTCGAGTCCCAAGATGAGCGAAGAGCAAGGAGAAGCGTGTTGCGAGCCTAGGGACTGGTCAGCGCAAAGGCCCACAGGAGGAGAGGGCCCTTGGCATTCTAGAATCTTCCCGAAAGTGTGACTGAAGCCCAGTGAACAAGGGGCAGGATGGCAGCACGTGACCTAAGATAGGAGCCAGAGAATGCAAGACTTTGACGGTCACGGAAAGGGGTGTGGATTTCATCCGAAGTGTAAAGGCAGCTCACAAAGGTTTTCAGCCGGGACGTTCCCGGTCGGTCTGGCTAGTCTGTGAAAAACAGACTCTCTGGCATTTCTTCTCGACAGGGTCCACGTGTCACCTCTCTCGTGTTTCCCTTCATGCAGAGGGCGCAGAGATGGCACACACACACACACAAAAAAAAACATAGCAAAAAACAAGGCCAAGAATGAGAACCCGGGCCTCTTTCTTCTATGCCATGATCCCTCTCGCTGCATTAAACCAAAGGCGGGGAGGAGTCCCGTTAACATCAACAGGGTCTTTGGTTTGAATATTCCTTTAGAGTCTTCTCTCTCAGGATCTCGCCTTAGAAAGGTGAATGAGGAAGCAGAAAGAGATAATATAAGAAGACAGGAGGGTGAGCAAGCCCTTGAAAGCCGATACGGCCCTCCTTGTCATGGAATAGATTATTTGGGGAGGGGGTGACAATCAAAGAGAAGCAAACGGTGTATGAAGAGAAAACGTCATAAAAATCATCCTGGGAAACAGCCCCACATCCACCTCGCCCGAGATTCTTTTTGTGCCAGGAAGGACCAAGAGATCCTTTGTAAGAAAGTGTGATTATCGTCACAACGTCGAATGTGGAGTGGAATGCCGTGTTCCAGGCCGGCCTTAGGCCTCACTCTATCGGCAGGTGCCACAGGTACTCGCTTGCTACCAGGTGAAAACGTGCAAGGGCCCAGACCAGACGAGCTGAGCTAAGCTACTGATTTGTCTCACGCACGTATGCCCTTAGGTGGACAGGACCAAAACAAGGGACAAACCTGGAAAGACAACTGGATCCCTAGATGCCAAGCCAAGACGTGTCTGCTTCTTTGTTGCTGTTTTTAGAGTTTTCTCTCTCTGAAAACTGAGTGGCTTCTCGTGCCTTGTCACAGCACCCACAGTTGTTGACGCCAGGGTTTAGTTCAGCCTCTCTCCTCCCTCCGGACAGGAAATGTAAGTGTTGTATCTGGACGGGTTTCTGATTTTTCTCACAGCGAAGGTTTTGGCTCCGGGCTCTTGCACCTTGAATCTGCCTCACGGCGTGATGGGAATCACAGCCCGTGAGCGACCTCGTGCTCCCTGTCCAGAGCAGGGCCTTGCCAAGAGCATCCCACGGGCGTGTCCGCACTCCGCGTGTGTCCCGGGGAGCTCAGGAGTGATGGCTTGGCAAGGTGAGGGCGTGGGAGCTTCATGGAGTCCGCGGGCCCAGGGCTGGGCGCTCGGGGAGAGACGTGGCTTTGTTTCCACACTTCTGTCTCTCAAAGCAGCATTACAGGGAAGTGCTTCCATATGGCTCACAGGCGATCCAGCCAACACCGGCTTCGGCGGGCCAGCTCGGAGCCGTGACAGACAGGAAGAGGCTGCGGTGAAAGGCAAGGGTGAGACACACCGTGTGGTCACCGAGGCGGGCACCTCTGCTACCTTCAGCCTCAGCCCAGGCGCACGCGCACAGCAGCCGGAGACGCGCCTGCAGAGCCCACGGCGGTCGCGGACCTGTGCGATCCAGTGGCACTTTCTCCAGAGAAGTTAACCGAAAACATCATGTTTTTAGGGGCTCTTATCCTGGACTGTCCTGAACTGGCGTCAGGCATCTGAGAACCCCCTCAGAAAATTGGAATGGCAAATTTGGGGCTTGTAGGTACATGGGCATCTTCCGGGAGAGACAATGCATAAATTTCGATCGATTTTTCAAGAGGATTTATAACCCAGAAATTGAAAATCAGTGTGTGTGTGTGTGTGTGTGTGTAAGAGAGAGAGAGAGAGAGAGAGAGAGAGAGAGAGAGCGAGAGAGAGAGAGAGAGAGACAGAACATGCACTACCTCACCGAGCATGAAGAATTACGGAGTGCAAACGGGTCGCGTCCCCTACAGCCAACAATGCATCCCGCCCCATCTTTTCCCACGTCAGCATCTCCTCTGCACACTTCTCCAGAAAGCCTGGTTCCTCGACCGAGTTTCACTCGGCTTCTACCCTGGTTCGACGAGAACGATCTCAATTTCTAATCTCTCTGGACCCCGACGAGACGATGTCTTTTCCGGTGACATCGCCACACTTTCTCAGGCCAGCGCAAACGCCCGGTGCTTCCGCAGCACGGAGCTGGCCATCCCCTACCCCCTTCGACGCTCACCCCACGGCCGCCCTGAATCGACTCTTCATGGTGCAGCTGCCTCTTCTTGCCTTCCTGAGTCTTTCCCCCACTTTGCACCCTCCTACGAGTCACTCTTTTTTGATACTCAGCAGCTCACTTACAAACAATACCCAAATCGGCAGACCGTTGATTTAAAAATCCGTTGACAAATAGCCACATTTACAATTAATGTATGTAAGAGACGTGACACCCTTTGGTACCCAAATGAGTAATATTTCTGACGAAAATACAGCTAGCATTTCCTGAGCACCCCTAGGGCCACACGCTGACGGTTACGCTCGGTATGGCCAGTTTATTCAGTCCTGACACCAACCCCACAAAGGCGGGGCTATCGCTCTTCCCAGTTTAAATTCAGAAAACCGAGACACACATAGTTAATAACGTGCTGCACTGTCACAGCCAGTAAGGGACAGGCCTGGGATTTAAACCCAATCCGGACCCCGATCCTTAAGCACTCCCCTACGTCCTTGCTTCCCTCACCTGTAAAACGGGTCTGACACCAGGCCAACTGTAACGTAAGGAGGCTGTGGGATTCAGTGATGTGCTACACCCGAGGGGAACACCGGGCATTATAAAGCGTCAGTGTCCGTGGTAGGAGAATGGATGCAATGCTGTGCACTCGGTCCCCTACCCACTTACGAGCCAGGTGTCACACGCCACAGTTCTGATCAATGAGGCAAATTCCCCGGCAGGGACTGCCCTTCCTGGATGACGGGCAGAGTATCAAAAGAACGCCTTTGTCACCACCTCCTCCCTCACCCTTTGAGATTATGAACGTGATCACTGAAGGTTCAGCAGTGACTGTGCAGCCACGGAGATGAAAGCCACACTCAGAAGATGAGGAAGGACGGCGAGACGAGCCCGGCTCCTTACAGACACCAGCAGCCGCCCAGCTGGACTTCCTGTCCGAAGAAGAGGCACGTACACCCCGCACCTGTGAGTCTCCTGTGACGTGCATCCCCATCGATTCATGGGAATGAATCTGTCATGGGGTCCACGGATGGAGCCTCCACAGACTGAAGGCTTCCCATCTCACCCAGCCTCTCACGGCCACCACTTCACCTTTTCACTGTCTTCCATACGCCGTTCCTTTCTGCCTCTCCTCGGCGCGAACGCTCTCAAGTCTCTGAGAGCCTTCACGCTGAGCAGCTGACTCTCTACCTCCTAACGAACAGCGTCCAAAAACAAACAAACAAAAAAAGCCAACAGGCTCGAACGCAGGCGGCTCCTCACCGCGGGGCTCCAGCTGTGGGTTGTCCAGCTCTTGGCCCAGTGCGGGTGTGGACACTTCTTCCGTCCTGGGCGAACTCTTCTCCCTCTGTTCACTCACCTTCTGCTCGCTCCTCCATTCATCGCGTCAGGCTTCCGCTTCCGCCTGAAAGTCATCGCAACCCCTCCTGCTAATCACAAACGACCTTCGACTTGCCGAAGAGAAATTGCCGGGCCCTTATCCCACCCGACCTTGCAACGGCTGACCACTGGTCTCCTTTCACTGCAGACCAAAGGTCAAACTCAGCCTGCAGCCCGTTTCCGTAAATCAAGTTTAATA
>NW_011889067.1:471982-475880 GCF_000151845.1 Pteropus vampyrus
CCCTCATACCACCCCCCCCCCGACTCTTATTCTCTTATTTATATTTTTGTTGATACTGTCATGTGTTTCCTCTCTCCCCTACCCCTATTCTAGGCCTCTTCTCTCATTTCCTCCCAAAACGACCACCCCTCTCTGGTCGATGTATAACCTTTGGTCCGTAATTTTACTTCAAATACTTTTTCTCTGCTTTTTTCTCAATCTCCACATACCTATCTCGTCTCAACATCCGTATTTCCATCTCCATATTCTCTATAACTTAATATCTCTTCGTCATTATTGATGTCCGTCCTGTAGACCTCCACCTCTGTCATGACATCTATATATTTGTCTTCCTAAACTTTTTAAAATGTAAGGAAGGAATATGCTTATAGTGCTCGTTCGGACTCCTGTGAATTACTAATTCTTACGAGTTATTTGCGTGAGCATGTAAATTTGCTAGGCTGTGAGTTTCCTTATACGACGGCTACGTCTCATGTTCTCCTTTTGTTTGACGAATATGTCTTTTACATAACGTGCCCGATAATATGAACGAAGGGGATAGTTTATCTCTACCTCCCCCTACCCATTCACCTTTATTTGTGTTTCTATACCTGACGTCTACGTGAAGGGATTTTGGAGGCAGATGACCCACTGACAAAACCTGACCCGCCGACCACTTCTTTCCAGCTGTGAGATATGCCGAACGATTCAAACTTCTAGACACATTGTCCTCCGGAGTAAAATAGAGATAACCATACATACTTCTCATGGGGTCTAGTAAGAATTCAGTGAGCAAACACGTGCAAAACTCCTTGCATACCAATTAGCACATTATCGAGGGCTCAAAAAAAGAGGGCCGGTTTTATTATCTCTCTGTTTTTCACGGGGTTCTGACCCTGTGCTTCTGTGAGTCAGACTATAATCCACGGTGTTGAAGGAAATGCAGAACGAGAGGAAGCCGAAACCACCGATAGATGACGATTCGTTCCAAAATTTTGATCAAACGAAAGCTTTAGGGAGAGTTAGGAGAAGGTCCAAGGAAGTGGAAGGAAAAGCCCATGATTAGAGAGATTTTCGAATGCACACGGGGCTATCGCGAGGAAAGAGCTGACATTTGTTCTCTGTCTAAATGGTGAAAGCTACAGGTTTAAGCCGAATTTAGTTCAATATGAGAAAGTTTGAAAAGTAAGAATTATCCAACAATAAGTACTCAACCGTGGGCCAGGAGACTTTCTGGTGGGACAGAACGCTGAGAGAGGATCAAATGGTTCACTGAGTAGCTAAATTCTGTGACCTCTGTGACCTTATGATTTTATATAAAGATACTCAGAATGTATTAACCGTAATAGTTAATTTTTATTGAATGTTTGCCACGTGCCTCGCATCGAGCCAAGCACGTTACACACGTTACTTTAATCTCCACAGCACCCTTCTGATACGCTTGATATGGCCTTTTCTCTCTATTTCACAAATAAGGCCTGTGAATGTCACCGAGATTAAACAGCTTTCCAGCGTTACACAACCAGTATACCGTGTCAGTAACGGTTTTAAAACCGAGGTCGTCTGACACCTGAATCTGAACACTATACTATGACTTCCTCAACCTCAGTTGTCAGCAGATGGACGACAAAGAACCCAGTGACACGGGCCATTATATGAATATTTACAAGTACATGTGGAATGACTTACGAATGATGGATTTTGGAAACACGCTCGCCTGGTTGGGATTCAATCAATGAATAGCTTGTGTTCGTGCAACTTTCTCCAAGGGGAGCAATTTCACTATGAAATTATAGAAACGGTGTTTCTGGGCCAAGCTCCGTCCTCACACATTGGTGTCCCCGAGCACACTGCATTTCATGAGAATGAGAATCACCCTCCTGGCCATGCAGGAAGGGTGTGGGCTTAGCAGCTAGGATGGGCTTGTTTTGCAACGTTCGTGTTGAGTGGTTGAGAGGAACTATATGCCCCCCAAAGCCCTAAAATAGTTCCTCTCTGGTCCTTTACAAAAAAAAAGTTTACTGACCCGATTCAAAGATTTAAAAAAGGGCAGATCTTACCGAAATGAAAAGACGGACATTTCTGAATATACAAAATTTAGAAACTATTGACTCTAGAAACGCAATATTGAAAGTCAAATGATAAAATGAAAACGATATTTGAAATAGACGAAAGGTTAGAGTGATATAGTAAAATCTTACACTAGTGAGGAAAACATCCAAACAAAAGGGAGTAAATGACGTCAGTAGCTGATTGAAAGATGAAAAAGTATAAATGGGCAACACACGACAATATTTTCCACCTTGTTAACAATCAAAGAGAGGCCAATAAAATAAATTATTACTTCGTGATCTACCCCCCCAAAACCGGCAGTTATTTTTAAATAATCATTTCCTCTGTTGGCAAAGGTTTGAAGAAACAGGTACTCTTGGAAGAAGTAATGGGAACTAAAATGTGATATACAGTTTTTAGAAGAAATATGACTTTCAGAAAACTGGTCGAAAGTTCTTTCCAACTAAAAAGCTTAGCAATTGGGTGGGGGGGCGGGGAGGTGGGCAGGGGGCGGGCGCAGGAGGGAAGCACATTTCCTTTTCTGGTAACAATGCATCGGGTTGAAAACCTACTTTTTTCGGGAGAAACATGTGACTTGGCCTGTCCCCTCACGAGCCTGCAGGTGGAGCCGTCGCCAGCGCACACGCCACAGCTGTCTTCCTTGGCGTGACTCCCCAGGTGCCGATCACAGCCCACCGCCTGCGGGCAGAAGCTGGGCGTCAGGACTGGCTGGGAAAACGGGAGGCGGGACCCCGTTTCCTTCAGGAACCGTATTTACGGGGCTACCCTTCTTAAGTTTATGCCTTGGCTCTCTCTGATGAGAACACGGTTTCAAAAACAGGAATTACTCTAAAGCTTTGCAAGACAACAGCATTTGTAGGATTCTATGCAAGGCCCAAATGGTTGCGCAGGCTCCTCCCTCATACCACCCCCCCCCCGACTCTTATTCTCTTATTTATATTTTTGTTGATACTGTCATGTGTTTCCTCTCTCCCCTACCCCTATTCTAGGCCTCTTCTCTCATTTCCTCCCAAAACGACCACCCCTCTCTGGTCGATGTATAACCTTTGGTCCGTAATTTTACTTCAAATACTTTTTCTCTGCTTTTTTCTCAATCTCCACATACCTATCTCGTCTCAACATCCGTATTTCCATCTCCATATTCTCTATAACTTAATATCTCTTCGTCATTATTGATGTCCGTCCTGTAGACCTCCACCTCTGTCATGACATCTATATATTTGTCTTCCTAAACTTTTTAAAATGTAAGGAAGGAATATGCTTATAGTGCTCGTTCGGACTCCTGTGAATTACTAATTCTTACGAGTTATTTGCGTGAGCATGTAAATTTGCTAGGCTGTGAGTTTCCTTATACGACGGCTACGTCTCATGTTCTCCTTTTGTTTGACGAATATGTCTTTTACATAACGTGCCCAATAATATGAACGAAGGGGATAGTTTATCTCTACCTCCCCCTACCCATTCACCTTTATTTGTGTTTCTATACCTGACGTCTACGTGAAGGGATTTTGGAGGCAGACGACCCACTGACAAAACCTGACCCGCCAACCACTTCTTTCCAGCTGTGGGATATGCCGAACGATTCAAACTTCTAGACACATTGTCCTCCGGAGTAAAATAGAGATAACCATACATACTTCTCATGGGGTCTAGTAAGAATTCAGTGAGCAAACACGTGCAAAACTCCTTGCATACCAATTAGCACATTATCGAGGGCTCAAAAAAAGAGGGCCGGTTTTATTATCTCTCTGTTTTTCACGGGGTTCTGACCCTGTGCTTCTGTGAGTCAGACTATAATCCACGGTGTTGAAGGAAATGCAGAACGAGAGGAAGCCGAAACCACCGA
>NW_011889067.1:476865-479469 GCF_000151845.1 Pteropus vampyrus
ACATTTATTTAATAACTCAGTTCTATACAGCCAGGCACTGCAGAGAATAAGTTAATAAAATAAGATTTGTATATCTTATTCTGAGGCAAGTTACACAAGATTGTAGCTAACATAAACACATTTTTTAAATACACGAGCAGTGCTTTTCGGAATAAATGCTCATATATAAATCATCGCTTCAGCTAAGGATCATTTCAGAGTTCCTGCATATGATCTCCTAATCAGCTAAAAGAAGATAGTGTTTAAATAAGTGGCTTATTTAAACAAATTGAGCAATACATGAATTTTCTAGATAAGTCTAATTTGATCCTTCGAGAACCAAACAATGTTTCGAGTCGACTTCTGTTTAAAATTTCTGAAAATCGGATTCTACCTTAGAAAAAAATTCTAACATTCCTGCCTTAAATATCAGACTATACGGTGCTATGGTGGGCATAGGGATATTCATAAACATTTAGCTTCTCATTCTGGCCTGTGGGAGGACTGAATTTCTCCACCCCATTAGAGATTAAGTGCAGTCATTGTCTTTGGCCAATGAGATGTAAGTGTCTGTGTCACTTCTATAAGAAGCTTTAGGGGTCAGCACATGAGTCACCTGTCCCTCTTCTCATTGCTATAGTTATTATGTAAAACAAAAAGAAAAATGTGTTTGAATAAAGCCTCCTTCGGCCTGGGTCTCTCAGATATTCAAAGAGCAGAGACCCCTGCTGACCTAAGATAGACAAGGAGCATTAGCGAGAAATAATCTTTGGAACCGGCGAGATTTGGGGGCTGCTGGTTCTTGCAGGAACACCCAGCCTGCGTTACACAGGATTAAAGTCTAACAATTAACAGATGAAACGGGGTCATGAACAGGAAGGCGTTGTTTCGAATCAGACACTTTGCATTAAAATACAGATTTCTGGCTTCTGTTGACAAACGAAAACTCTGATGTGTCTATGTACAATCGGGGCAATAATGATGTGTCGATGAGGAATTCTGGTAATGGGGGTGCTGTGTGTCTGAATGGGGCGGGGGAGACATGGGGAATCCTTTTACCTTCCACGTAATTTTGCTATAAACCTGGGGAATTAAGTCTGTGTTAAGAACAGGTCAGGAAGAGAACGGGAAAGGTAAGTGAGAGAGAGTTCCTCCTGGCTTCATCAGCAACGCAGTGGCAAGCCATCGAAGGACTCTGGCGGGAGGAGTGACCGACGCTGACTTATGTTTTTAGACAATCACTTTGGACCTCGGAGAGCAGAGTCAATAACATCATGATAACTAGGTGCAGCGACAGAGGGCTACTGGACTCGTCGCGACGACTTTGTAAGGTATAGAAATGCCTCATCACTACGCTGGACACCTGAAACGCATATGACATGGGGTATCAGCTAGAGTTCAAAATAAATTAATTAAAAAAAATAATAATAAAGATGGTATTTCCCAGCCAGGAAAAAAAAAAAAAAAAAAAAGGACAAATACTTGGGCTGCTGTATGAAAAATGGACCTGAGAGGGATGACTTGAAGCTGGGAGACCAGGAGGCTGCGAACGTAGTTTAGGTCGGAGGGGACCGAGAAAGAGGTCAGTGGTGACAGAAATCAATGGTGGATTCGAGAGGGACTCTGGAGCTAGACTTGACAGGGCCCGCGATGGATTAGGTATGTGGGTTGAAACTAAAGAATCGAGGAAGACTCCAGAGTTTTGTGGTGAGCCACCGGAATTCGTTTTCTGGATGAAGGGAGGCGGGAAGGGGAAGCTCGTGGGAGGACCGAGCCTGCAGCTCATCTCCGAGCCCGTGAGGTCTGACGCGCCTGCCTGGTCACGCCTGACGCTTAGGAGGTGGTTAGGGTGTTCATTTGCTGTTGTTACTAATGTTTTGGATGCACGCATAATAGGGTTGATGGAATACTTAGCCATTCCTTATTTAAAATGTTGGGTGTTTTTTTCCCCAAAAAATCAGAGGAATAGGGGTAGAATCCTACTCTTTCTCTGCCAGCCCCATACTATCTCAGCAACCCATCAAAGGGCCTTGAACCCTCACAGCCGTCATGAGCCGTGGGGGGTTTAGGCCTCTGTCACTCTGAAAAATCTGCTGGAATGCACTCATGCTAATTTTTCAGCAAATAAGTCATTGCCCCTAAGACCCTAAAACAATGAATTAATCTTAGCAAAACAAAGAATTAAAAGGCTCAGAAAATCTACCACTAAGACCCTGCCAAAGCAGTGGCTCTCCAAGCTGTGGTCCTTGGACCAGCAGCACCAGCATCTCCTGGAAACGTGTCAGAAATGCAAGTTCTCAGGCCCTGCCTCAGACCCCCGGGACCTGAACCTCAGGCGTGAGGGCAAGGCATGCTGTGTTGTGACAGGTCCTTTGAGGTGATTCCGATGCACTTTCAAGTGGGAGAACCACTGACCTAGCAGAATCCTAAGAGGTCATCAATATATTGCAACCTTTTGATTTCTCCATGGGCAAAAATTACACCGTTTTAAATAAGCGAACCAACGTCACAGTCCCTAAAATATTGTTTTGCATTAAAATTATCGAAGACAATTATTTCATCCACATGAGCTAAAGTAAAGGAGGAGAAGATTCTCTCCACCCAGAGCTGGGCACATCCCTGAAG
>NW_011889067.1:480854-483478 GCF_000151845.1 Pteropus vampyrus
GGACTCTGGCGGGAGGAGTGACCGACGCTGACTTATGTTTTTAGACAATCCCTTTGGACCTCGGAGAGCAGAGTCAATAACATCATGATAACTAGGTGCAGCGACAGAGGGCTACTGGACTCGTCGCGACGACTTTGTAAGGTATAGAAATGCCTCATCACTACGCTGGACACCTGAAATGCATATGACATGGGGTATCAGCTAGAGTTCAAAATAAATTAATTAAAAAAAATAATAATAAAGATGGTATTTCCCAGCCAGGAAAAAAAAAAAAAAAAAAAAGGACAAATACTTGGGCTGCTGTATGAAAAATGGACCTGAGAGGGATGACTTGAAGCTGGGAGACCAGGAGGCTGCGAACGTAGTTTAGGTCGGAGGGGACCGAGAAAGAGGTCAGTGGTGACAGAAATCAATGGTGGATTCGAGAGGGACTCTGGAGCTAGACTTGACAGGGCCCGCGATGGATTAGGTATGTGGGTTGAAACTAAAGAATCGAGGAAGACTCCAGAGTTTTGTGGTGAGCCACCGGAATTCGTTTTCTGGATGAAGGGAGGCGGGAAGGGGAAGCTCGTGGGAGGACCGAGCCTGCAGCTCATCTCCGAGCCCGTGAGGTCTGACGCGCCTGCCTGGTCACGCCTGACGCTTAGGAGGTGGTTAGGGTGTTCATTTGCTGTTGTTACTAATGTTTTGGATGCACGCATAATAGGGTTGATGGAATACTTAGCCATTCCTTATTTAAAATGTTGGGTGTTTTTTTCCCCAAAAAATCAGAGGAATAGGGGTAGAATCCTACTCTTTCTCTGCCAGCCCCATACTATCTCAGCAACCCATCAAAGGGCCTTGAACCCTCACAGCCGTCATGAGCCGTGGGGGGTTTAGGCCTCTGTCACTCTGAAAAATCTGCTGGAATGCACTCATGCTAATTTTTCAGCAAATAAGTCATTGCCCCTAAGACCCTAAAACAATGAATTAATCTTAGCAAAACAAAGAATTAAAAGGCTCAGAAAATCTACCACTAAGACCCTGCCAAAGCAGTGGCTCTCCAAGCTGTGGTCCTTGGACCAGCAGCACCAGCATCTCCTGGAAACGTGTCAGAAATGCAAGTTCTCAGGCCCTGCCTCAGACCCCCGGGACCTGAACCTCAGGCGTGAGGGCAAGGCATGCTGTGTTGTGACAGGTCCTTTGAGGTGATTCCGATGCACTTTCAAGTGGGAGAACCACTGACCTAGCAGAATCCTAAGAGGTCATCAATATATTGCAACCTTTTGATTTCTCCATGGGCAAAAATTACACCGTTTTAAATAAGCGAACCAACGTCACAGTCCCTAAAATATTGTTTTGCATTAAAATTATCGAAGACAATTATTTCATCCACATGAGCTAAAGTAAAGGAGGAGAAGATTCTCTCCACCCAGAGCTGGGCACATCCCTGAAGGAGGGGAAGGGGATGCGGGTGTGTGACTCACCTGACAAATGCCACTGATACACATGTCCAGGGAGTCCGTGTTGCAGCGAGTCCCGTCCAGGACCTTGGGTGCCAGCTCCACGACCACGTTCTGTCCCCGCGCCTGACACTTGAGGGCACAGGGGGCGGTGGGGTCGTTATGCCGCGGGAGCCACTCGTAGTAGCGGCCCTGATACTGGACATCGTTGTAGGCTGAGCACTGCTGGGCCCTGAAGTCCTCTGCGTCCGGCGAGCAGTCCTGGAGGCAGAGAGGAAGGCCACACGCACGTCACCCACTGAGACGGGACGTAGGAAGCTGCTCCATTCACCACCGTCCCGTGGGACCAGACCCCCTTGCCTCTCTCCTGGGAGTCCCCTCGAAGCCTTCACTTTTTTGTTGTTGTTGTTCATTCAAAACTGAATCTCTAGCTGTGAATTCTACCAAAACCTCCACAATAATGAGCTATCCAGGGGATCGCTTTATTTATTCTGATCACTCCTGCACCCTAGTATTTCTTTTTCCAAATTATTCAAGCTTCCGCCATATAGATGTCAAATGTCTCTCTCTATTCTGACCATCCTGGATATACATTTTCAAATGCAAAACACGGTCTCCTTTTTGAAACATGGGGAAGCGGAAGGCTTTTAACTTTTCCGGGGGACTCGCGGTCTTGGTTGGGGATGTTCACCATCACCACGCCTTCGGGAGCCGTATCAACGTGAAGGGTGACTGGCCCCTACTTTAACCGGCCCCTAACTGCTGTGCTCTGTGAGGCCTTGTGTTGTCTCTCTGTGTTGTTGTCTTGTGGTATAATTCATCTGCCTTTCCTCCCCTGTTGACAGGCCCCCGGTCACCTCTCTTCACTGCAACCAAGTGCCTGCTTCCATCTGGAGATCGGATGGAAACAGATAGTGTAGCTTTTTCAAACTCTGTCTACGACAAAAGCAAACGAATTCTACATAAATGCCCTAGGGAACTCTCCTAATAGCGGCAAATGGTGTTTGCACAAGTCTTGATGACTGGAGGATATTTTTAATTACTGGAAAATCAGATATCTCCAAAGCAAGATGCTGTATGATGAAAATGTTCCTTTACTTGTCAACGCGGGGTGCAAAAGTCTCAATTAATGGTAATTAATTAACCATATACAAAATTCCCAGTTAAAGAGAACAGATACAG
>NW_011889067.1:484533-492102 GCF_000151845.1 Pteropus vampyrus
CTGGAATTTATTTTGATGTATGGCATAAGACAGAAGTCTAACTTTAGTTTTTCCGTAAATAATTATTAATGTCATCAGCCAGAATTTAAAAATATAATTTCTTCTATTTCTCCCTTTTTGACTACTTGACTTTTGTATTCTCCTGTGTTTATGTCTTTAAAAACCACCTGAAATCCTTTTTAGAAGTAGGTAGAGGATAAGTAAAATAGAATCAATAAACTTTCTTCTGGGATTAATTATATTAGTTTGCTGTGAATCATTCTAAATCCCTACAATGCATCCAGATTTTTGTTGTTTTTAGCAACATTAAACCTTCACCTAGGTCACAGCTATTGAAGAGTCACATTGAAAAAGGCTGAAACTGGATGACTTTTCTCTCCCGGAATGAAGACTGTGTCTTCCATCGAGCCATAGGGATGATCATCCATCGATAAAATTATAGGGCCTCCTCATCCCTCACCCATGGCCAGTTTTCTCTATATCTGATGCTGAACCCCAAGCCAAAGGGTATAAGAGCACAGGGTGAAAACGACCTGTCTCACTTTAAATCCACGTGCTCTAGGGACTGAAAGAGCTGACTGCCTTCCCTTCCCTTAAACAATGAACATGCGCGAAATTACCAAGGGCTGATGAACAGAAGACAGCCTAGGATACCCACCCAAACTCAGTCCTTGCTGAAGGGGTGGCTACAGGTGGTGGTCGGAGGCAAGCACCTGGCCCACGTCAGGTCAGCGCTTTGCAGGGAGGCGCACTCATGTGCTTTGTTTTCTAGCAGCCTTTGAGCTAGGTAGGTCAGAGTCATCATTCCCCTCGTTTTTACAAATGGAGAAAACTGTAATGTCGAAAGTCTGTAATCACTAGCCCAATGACACGCAGCTGGAATGTGACAGAGCCAAGGCCAATTCCCAAAGCAACGAGCATTTCCTTGTGTGACACTGCTTTCTGGCAATCCTGGGGGGCTCGGACTACTTACAGTAAACGCACTGGTTGGGTTGGCACCCTTCCAATGTCAACACTGAGCCTGCTGGGCTGGCTCGGCTGGGTCCCATGCCCGGGCCCAGTCTAGGGATTCTTGTGTCTTAAACAGTTTAATTGACGTTTAGGGAAGCTAGAATTCCAAACATTCTTCTGCTTTCCTTTCCCTAAGAAACATTTCTTGGTTATCCCTGAAATTCAAGACGACGCTTCTTTGTTAAGTATACTTCGTGGGATTTGCCTAGCTCGCCATGCTGTGGAGAACACAGAAAGAGGAATATCATCCACCACTTGACATCTCATCGGAGAGGGAGCATCTGCATGCAGGGGATGCCCTGAAACGGCGGGTTGTTATGAGTGTTTGCAGACGTGCAGTAGGACTTTGCCACGAAGGAAATAAAACGGTTAGCCAAGAATTAAGTTAGAAACGGATGAAATGGAGTTAATAAGGGAGAGGGAAAAGAGGGAATAAGAAAGGAGCCTAGATCAGGAAGTCTTGACTCAGTCAGGAGCGGGTAGCCAGCCTGGGAAGCACGGAAAAGGAGGAGGAGGGAAGGAAATCGGAGAAGGGAAAGGGGAGGGGGGGAGGAGAGAAGAAGGGGAGGGGACAGGGGACACAGAAAATAACAACTACCACCCACTCAAGGACCGTCCTGAAGACGGAAGTCCTCCTTTCCTTCCAAAAGCCATGAGGATCCATAAAGCATCTCACGAACAACTTAAGGAGAGAGGCCAAGACAGGGAGATTATCTAATAAACTCAGTAATTTTCTGCCAGAGAGACAGACCATTACCTACAAGATGATTTACAGAATAGGACGGGACCAAGCTTTAATATGGATTAGATATTTAGTTCACCTCCCCCCAATGATAACCGGCGCATAGACAACTCAGGAGAAAACACGATGTTTTCGTATAAGCACATTTGAACATTTTATTTTACCTTCACGTCCAAGTTGTAGTACGAGTTCAATTTTGTTGACTCTCCTGCTTAACAAATTCCAAAATCTCTCGCGCAAGAAGAAATGATCGTAGGTGGCCGCTGTGACGCTAGAGTCAACCAATAACGCCTCACGGAAAAGTGACACTTCGGATGGATGGGCTGTAAAGGGTGGCGCGGTGTGAACAGGGCAAGACGTGGGAAACAGCTCAAGCAAAGACAGAAGACGGCGGGAATTTATTCGGCATCTCTGAGGCACAGCCTCTCGTCCAGCAAAGGTCAAAGCGTGAGCTGGATGAGAGAGAAATCTAACTTCCAGAGGTCCTCGAATGCAAGTAAGGGGGGGTTAAAAGCACTAAGGGTCCACAGAGGAGAGTGACATACAAAAGGGACCCTGTGAGGGCAGAACAGACTGGAGTTTCGGAGGCAGATAGGAGAAAAAGGAGCTTTTGCCCAGAGTAGCAGCGGTGGTGATGGAAAGAACCCCTCTAAGAGAAAACTGTCAGAAATGAGTCACCGACAGCACACGCAGCATAAAGAGTCTTTCAAGGATCACGTCAGCGTCACCTCTTCTGAAAACCCACCGGGGAGCCCAGGGAGCCCGCTGTGCAGAACTAACCGTGCTCCCTCGGTGCTCACCCGGGAACGTGTTCGTGCTAGAGAACGCCCTGATGAAATCCTGATGTGCTTATTTTAAAACGCGGTATCCCTTTGCTCTCTTCCAGCCTTGCTTTAATCCCATAAACCCTGGTATAAAAAGAATATATGCGTAGTCAGTGAATTCAAGTATTAGACCTCCTTGCTGACACGCGTGCCTTCCCCTGGAAACTCCCCGTTTGCTCTGAAACGCCCTCGATAAGGTTAATTCCTTACTGAGGCCTCAGGGTCTATGCTGAGTGCTCATCGGAGGGCCATGTCTGAAGGAGGGACAGAGAGGGATGAAGCCCCTGTAAGTGAAACTTTTAAAATAAATTAGCTACAGCCAACTGAGAAAAGTGGATTAAAAAAACAAACAAAAACTAAATCTCACTTAGATCTCTGGATTCTCAAAATGTTGTTTTATTTCCTGTCATTTCGATTTCACTAAAAAGAGAAATGTTTTGTGTGGAAAAGAGGATTGGTTCTTTCTAATATTTGTTCTGCATTTCGAATTTGTAAAGCAAAATATCTGAATTTTATTTTTTTGGTGTTGAACGCTGTAGCGTAAAAGTAAAGTTCATACAGTATGGAGATTCCTTTAAAAATTAAGAATAGAACTACCATCTCGATCCAGCTATCTCAATTCTGGGTATTTATCGAAGAATACAAAACACTAATTTGAAAAGATTTATACACCCCTATGTTCATTACAGCATTATTTACAATAGCCAAGAGAGGGAAACAATCTAAGTGTCCATCAACAGACGAATGGATAAAGAAGAGGTGGTATACATATATACTGGAATATCACTCAGCCATAAAAAAGATGAAATATCACCATTTATGGTAATACAAATGGACCTTGGAGGTATTATGCTAAGTGAAATAAGTCAGACAGAGAAAGACAAATACACATGATTCCACTTATACGTGGGATAGAAAACAAAACGGAGCAAAGAACAGACAAAACAAACACACAGATGGAGAGCAGACTGGTGGTCAGCAGAGGGGACGGAGTCTGGGGAGGGTCAAATGGGTAAAGGGAACAAATTACTTGGAGGCGGAAGGTTTGGGTGGTGAACGCAAAATGCCTATACAGATGATGTATTATAGAACTGCACATCTGACACTTCTATCATGGTATTAATCAATGTTCCCTCAATTAAAACATGTTTAAAGAGTAAGGTTAATGAGCCCTTCCTTGTGTGTTATTTCTTGAGTCACCTCTAGTTCTTCTCAACACGTTTTGCAGTGGGCAGGGCAGGTGGTTGGGAGAAGAAACAGCACTCGACCAGTTCGAGTCTGCACTCTCCCCATGTGGCTTTTGGAAAATAATTGCCCCTCCCTCAGCTGTGGTCCCCTCATGAGGTCACACCTGGTGACCTCTCAGAGACAGTGCGAGGGTAGCGTGAGACACTGTATATAAAAAGCACTTTGAACTTTGAAGGCATTCGCAGGCAGAATATATTGTTTCTATTAATTCAGAAATCATTAAATACTTACCAAATTAGATCATAAATGTGAAAAGGCCTAAAAAGGTAGCATACATGGAAGGTATGAGATATACAAAACCTGCTGTGGATTAAACAGATATTTGAATTTTTCACAAAGGGTACCAAAAGACCATCAGCTTTACGATGCACATCGTAATAAGTTAACATGTGAACGTATTTTACTGGATTATTTATTTTTATTACAGAACTTACATGATTGCTGCATGTCCTATATCGAATATTCTGCCCTTCACAATGCCTACAGGGAAAAAGGGGAAAAAAAGAAAAAGAAAATAATGACTTCATAGAAGTGGCAAGCAGCATTAAAAAAAAAAAAAGCCGAAACAAAGCACTGGTAAAACTTTAATTGGTGCACATTACCTCTCAAAGATTCGAAATTAAAATTCTAAGGAATGACTTTCAAGGATCAGGAGACTACAAAGTCTCAGGGCAGAGTGACTTTCAATAGAGAGTGAATTCTCTAGCTGCTTTACTGTAATAATATGACTTACACGTGGTCTTTACCCCAGGGTCCACAGAATCACTAAAATAATGTATTGCCTGTGCATATGTATATGTGTTTTTTTTTTTCCTATAAAAAAGAAGAGAACTGTGGGCAGAAGCCTCTGTGTCTCATGTTTCTACAGGAGAATTTCTCCTCCTCACTGAAATAACTGTCCCACGTTTGCTGGGCACACCATGACCTTCTTACCTGATACCACTGTCTCTGTAAGTAGTCTGCTTGAGGCAAAGCTACTGTATTTTATTTCGACCACTGGCCTTACTAAAGTAGAGGTTGCTACTAACTAGCATTGGGTGGCTGTCCTAGGATACCATACTTTGGGGTCTGAGGTCACACACAGGTTTGAGAATCCTCCATGGATGGCTGCCACCTACGGAGTCCTCCCTTCCAGCCACTTGCTCTGGGACCCTGCCAGCACTCATTTTCCAGGCAGCTGTCCTCTTGAGATGTGTCCACTTCCACCTGGCAGGTACTTTCCTCCGTCAGTGCTTGCTGCTCTCTATTTTACGTTAACTCCTTAAAGAGACCTGATTGATTAAGGGTACCTTTTCCAACTTTCCGAGGGAGTTACACGTTTTTACCTTTTATGTTTTCTTGGTCAAGTCAATGGCAAACCTGGAGCAAGAAAAGCTAAACACAGGCTTAACCCATCGTGTCTTGAATTAAAAGTCCACCGAGACTATTTTAATTGTTTTTAAAGTATGCAGTTCTAGAAAGATAGAAAAAAAACTTTTTTAAGTAGTTACGAAAAGATCATTTTTTCCTGGCACGATTTCGACGCGAGCCTACATGAAATGATCGATGGAGTCTATTTCAGCAATATAGGACTCATTGTACGCCTAGTCGTGCCACGTCTTCAGTTTCAGAAGGCGTATGGGAGAAAGAAGTTTTGGACTGAAAAGAACAGCCATGACAGCTGCCTCCAAACGCCTCACCTGAATGACAGTTACATTTCGGAATGGAAAAATGGACAAGGTGCCCAATTACTTGTCCATTTTAAGCAGCGTTCTCTCGACCGTGGTTTTTAGAACATACCCCTAGATCATTGCAGTAGGGTGACCCGGTCTTAGTCTTCCATCATACTGTGTGTTTCCATCTTTGGGACTTGTCCGAGGCACATGACTTTGAAACTTATTAAACTCCCAATGGGGCTACGTCAAATTTTAAACATTCAAGGATGACCAAACTTGGGGGCTGGCGGGATGACTGGATTAGGGTGGAGAAGGCTCTTTGCTGGTCAGAGGAAAATGAGCCACGGCTCATCTGCCAGTGGACAAGACTACTCACTTACATGACTTATTTCACTGAGCTTTTTCTGTGTGGATAAAAGAAAATAAACTACAGAAAAGGGGAAAGGGGAATTTAAAGCGCTCTGCTTATTCTGGAAAAGCCCCAACTGAGGAAAGCGGCTAATAGATTCAGGAAGCGATAACCAAAAGCTTCTTGTATCGTGCTGACCTATAACCCGAAAAAGCTTTGATTCCGATTTCAAGGGGGCAAGCAAATTGCAGTCACTGTTTAAGAGAGTATTCGAGTTGATCTAAAGACAGGAATGCAAAAAAAGCACTGTAACTTACAAGCAGTGGTGTTTTCTTTAAAAGTATATGAGGACTTCAGAAATTAAATTTAGTCATTAAATTGTTAATTTGAGCCCCTTAAATGAAAAACAAAACTCCTTCCGTAAAAAGCAATTTAAAAGAAAAAGGAATAAACTTATCCGTTGAAGGCAGCTTATGGTTGTGTCTCGACCTGCTGTGTAGACCATAGGGTTGTGGTCTATACCCCACTGCCATCTGCTGCGTCCTGACTGTGAGGCAGCAAAACCTGCATCTGGACTGTGGAGCCTGAACATCGAAAGCTAAAACTTAAGAAAATAGCTCCACTCTAAGTCCCACTAGGACTGCAGCAAGGTGAGAAAGCAAGATAGCGTTTTATCTCGTGAATTCTCAAAATGTAAAGAACCATTTCGGACTCATGCCTTCTTCAGCTCCTTCTTCCAGGGAACCTACTATGTACCAGGATATGGATCTAAAGATGCAAGGAGATTCTCTTGCTCCCCTCAACACGTCAGTAGTAAGGTTTTTTGTTTTTTGTTTTTGTTTTTTTAACTCGACCATCTGGTCCGCATTTTTCAACATCCTACTTCACTTTGTCGAACCTAACGCACACTGAGCCCACCGCCTGGCCTCTACTGATGTGGCATCTGCTTTGGTTACAATTTAGTACAAAAATGAATGACCGCTTTATGAAACAGGCATAAAATGAAATGCAAGTTATTTTAAAGTTAAGGAGACTGGAGCCCTAATTCCCCAAGCAGGAACCTGCCAGCTTATTCTGGAAATAATTCTTTTGGCACAAAGCAAGTGAGCTGCAGGAATACAAACTTTTTAATTTCGCCCTGATCGCTGCATGTAAGAGCGAACGCTTATCGGGAGTCCATGAAAAGTCAAGAACATCATTTCACAAGTATGTATTTGCTATCCATTACAACATTCATCACACCCTGAAGCTGAAGATTTTTGAAGCCACACATTTATGAATATATAAAAAACATATGTTGATTCCGCATGAGGATACATTAAAAACATTAATAAAATTTCCCTGGAGTTTATAGCATTGTAATTTATTACATTCATTTGGTGATATACTGACTCAAAAACTAAAAAACTAAGAAGCATGTGTTTTGAAGAATAAAAATATATTAATTTTTTAAAATAGTAGTTAACTTAAACCTGTGTTTCTCATGGTTGGCACTTGACTAGACTATCAAGTTACAAACTTCTGCAGGAGAAAGAGGCATTCTGGCTGGCATATGGTTTGCAGAACAAAAGAACTGAGTATGTATTTAAATGTAATCAAACTCTGTAATAATGTTAAATAAATGAGCAAAATAACTACATTTATCCCATTCCCTAAATTGTGAATTTAAAGGAGCATGCGGATGAAAGAAAGAAAGAAAGAAAGAAAGAAAGAAAGAAAGAAAGAAAGAAAGAAAGAAAG